>NC_092287.1:2047824-2347824 GCF_036320965.1 Panulirus ornatus
GTTTTGTAACAGCATGTAGTACTATGTAACAAAGTATATATATATATATGTGTGTGTGTGTGTGTGTGTGTGTGTGTAATATTGTAAATGTATAAGTAATGCCACTTGCGTATGTATAACAGCTTGTCGTACAACATAACTCTTACACATGCAGATCAAGTGTGTGCACCGGGTGAACATCAGTCATGCCATATTCATCAAACATTCAGCTCGTAAGATCTGCCGGAGCATGGTCTCATGATCTACATTATGCAGTCTTTCTTAAGTTGTCATGCACTGTCGAACCCTCTCTCTCTCTCTCTCTCTCTCTCTCTCTCTCTCTCTCTCTCTCTCTCTCTCTCTCTCTCTCTCTCTCTCTCAAGAGCCAGGGGCTGGATCTGAGAATGTGCACAGACCTTACTGCGTAAGTGATATTCATGTATTTTGCTACATCGGTCCACAGATAGGAATAGTCGACCGGATCAATACCAAGTGGCTGAGGCTTGCTTTTCCCCTTTGGATAATTCTTGAAGCATATCTTTACACTGCGCTTAAACTCGCTAACTTAGACCAGTTGTCCGTCTCAGTAGAATAAGTGCTTACCGTTGAACGGTGGGCACTTACGCGCGCGTGTGTGTGCGTACCAGACTAAAAGAGAACGGAGTGCGTTTGCTGCGAGTTCCGTCGCCATCATAATACACGCATGACGGACGTTACAAAAAGGTGTTTCCTAATCTCTCATTTGTCTCATGAAATGCGTCGCCATCTGCCAGGGGGGAGGAGGAGGGGTCCACGTTCGTGTATCCAGCCCCCAGCCTGTCAAGCAGGGGTCGTCCCCAGCCTCTCAAGTTGGTGTCCCCAGACCACCACTTACCACTCAACACCCGCCACAGTCCTCTCAAAGTTCGTGATATAAAAACCATTTTTTTTTTTTCTAACCCAGACTGTGCGACCCTGGGTACAGTAGCCTACCCTTGACCTGACCCTCAGGTCAAAGGTCAGGAGACTCTCATACCCGAGGGCCGAGCCGTCGTGCTCCAGGGTCGTGTCGTCGCCGTCGTCCTCCTCCAGAAATCAAAGGCGGGAAAGACGCTGGCCGACGACACGACACCTCCCCGGAGGCAGCGCGTCGCTCTGTCAGTTACTCAGCAATACTGAATATCAGTGTTCACAAACCCCCCCGGGCGGCCCAGTCCACCTTTTTTTCTTTCACTGTAAGCCAGAGTCTAGCCACTGACCCGCAAGTTCTAATTCACTGGCGTCTCGGCTGGCAGTGATGTGCGAGTTTCTCTCCTCAACTGCAACCTTAATGATCGTCCAGATGGGCCCCGGCCTGCACCAGGGGCCTCCGCGTTCGTATCCCTGCACGTAGCTCGGGCTTCCACGTCCCTTATGTGATATATGTGTGTGTGTGTGTGTGTGTGTATATATATATATATATATATATATATATTTTTTTTTTTTTTCTTTTTTTTTTATACTTTGTCGCTGTCTCCCGCGTTTGCGAGGTAGCGCAAGGAAACAGACGAAAGAAATGGCCCAACCCCCCCCCCCCCCATACACATGTATATACATACGTCCACACACGCAAATATACATACCTACACAGCTTTCCATGGTTTACCCCAGACGCTTCACATGCCTTGATTCAATCCACTGACAGCACGTCAACCCCGGTATACCACATCGCTCCAATTCACTCTATTCCTTGCCCTCCTTTCACCCTCCTGCATGTTCAGGCCCCGATCACACAAAATCTTTTTCACTCCATCTTTCCACCTCCAATTTGGTCTCCCTCTTCTCCTCGTTCCCTCCACCTCCGACACATATATCCTCTTGGTCAATCTTTCCTCACTCATTCTCTCCATGTGCCCAAACCACTTCAAAACACCCTCTTCTGCTCTCTCAACCACGCTCTTTTTATTTCCACACATCTCTCTTACCCTTACGTTACTCACTCGATCAAACCACCTCACACCACACATTGTCCTCAAACATCTCATTTCCAGCACATCCATCCTCCTGCGCACAACTCTATCCATAGCCCACGCCTCGCAACCATACAACATTGTTGGAACCACTATTCCTTCAAACATACCCATTTTTGCTTTCGGAGATAATGTTCTCGACTTCCACACATTCTTCAAGGCCCCCAGAATTTTCGCCCCCTCCCCCACCCTATGATCCACTTCCGCTTCCATGGTTCCATCCGCTGCCAGATCCACTCCCAGATATCTAAAACACTTCACTTCCTCCAGTTTTTCTCCATTCAAACTCACCTCCCAATTGACTTGACCCTCAACCCTACTGTACCTAATATATATATATATATATATATATATATATATATATATATATATATATATATATATATAAAATATATTCACGTAATTCTTCCAAGTCAATGACATCGATTGTCATTAGGTTTTTATGAGGTTGACAGATATGCAGTTATGAAATTAAAGTCTTAATTGCTATTAATTAATATGTCATTAGCGTTATTTTACAGTTCGTCTAACTTGTCAAAATTTAGAAATTAAGCTGCGATTAAGCGTCTGCTAGGAACATCATAATGGAAGAATAACATAATTCCCAACAGAATTTTTTTCTCTCGTTCATTATATTTATTACAACCCGATCACTGTGTCTTAACTCACGTCATCATTACCTCCCTTTACTGATTATTATTATTATTATTATTATTATTATTATTATTATTATTATTTTCACCCAAGGTATGTCCGTCCGTGTGTCTGGATGTCTGGTGGTGGGGAGTTTAGCGAGCATCAGATAAATAAAGTGGACTCGTACCTCCGGTTCTCCTCCTACGGAGATCACGGTTAAAGTTTCATCATCGTTACCCTCGGTGTCTCCAGGTCGGAGGGAGGGGAGGAGACTGCCGAGAGAGACGCTTAAGATCCAATAATGGTGGAAGTTTAGGGCATCACATGTTCCTCCCCTCACTGATCTTCATGGCTGTTGTTGCTCGCAAGTGGGCGTATTGCTCACGCCGTGTGTCATGGCCGCGGGTAATAACAGGAGAGTGGGACAGTTGTAATGTGCCCGACCCCCTGCCCTGGGTCATGGGCAGTGACGTGCCGTGGGCCCTGGTGGTGTCCTGGACGTGCCGTGGGCCTTGGTCGTGTGCCTTGGGCTCTGGTACTGGTGTCCTTGACGTGCCGTGGGCCCTGGTCGTGTGCCGTGGGCCCTGGTAGTTGTGTCCTGGACGTGCCATGGGCCCTGGTCGTGTGCCGTGTTAGCTTCATGGGGGAGTAAATTACCGAGGGTTTCAGAAAGTCTTGAGACTTTTCTCTTTCCGTTTCATCCAGTATTTTCTTTCATTTCATTCCGTGTTTCTTTCGGTGTTCGCGTTCTGCAAGTGGACCTCGCTGTGGACCTCCTTCCCTGGATGAATGAAGCCACAGTCGCCAAGAGAATGACTTCTACAATTATTCCACTGCTTGATACAGTCGTGACCTCCTCTTTCTGCCCTTCCCAGCTGGGTGAACCAGGTCAGGGTCATGTATCCTATATAAGGACGAAGGTTTCCCAAAAGGTCAAGATGCCGGAGTAAACGACGCTGACCAGTCTGTATATACCCCAGGGTCAACCTCTCCCTGGGGAATAGTGTCTAGCTGGGAGGGAGCTGTTCACGTGTGAGAGGGAGTAACATTTGAGTATAACCCCAAGTGTAGGGAGGGTTGTGGCTGGGCTGACTTCCACAACTGGCCGGCCTTAACTAAAGGCCCAGGACGCTCGAGAGAAGTGAGGAAATCTAAGTTTGTATTACCTAGTCATTCATTCTAATGATTCCTAGCAATTACATCAACATCAGGCTTTTACTGGCAAATCGTATGGTTCTGTGTGTTCCACCTGCTTCTGGCGAGACCATATTTTTTTTCTCGGTGATCCACATTAACTTAAATAGTTCCATCATTAAATCCCAGTATGCAAATTCAGTATTGAAATAGGATTCCTTTTAGTATGACTACGCTGGTGAATTAGACCACAGTCTGAAACCATCACTTACAAAAAAAAGCCATTGAAAAAAAAAAATATACGAAAAAAAAAGGAATTGGGAGAAAGCAGTTAACATGGCAATGAATATTTTTTTCCCGCCCAAAAAATCTAACAAGTCCTTTCAAACGTTGAGTGAGTTAGTTGTGGTGTTACAGACACCATCAAAACATTGTGCTTCAGGAACCCGGACACAGCGGAGGGAAGTGGGAGCCCTCCCAACATTTGCAAAATTTAGTGCTAAAAGGAATTTTGAAATTCAGTAATAGTTTCAAGCGCTCACATGATAACGGAGAGCAACGTGTGTATACACACACACACACACTCACACACACACACACATCTACATAATATTTTACATATTTTCTCCTCCCTGACGAATGAGACTGATAAGTATATAGTGTAAAACAGCAAGACGAACAATAGAACTGTGTTCTCTGACGTTCCCATGATATATTATTGGCAGGAAACAATGGCGTGTCTCGAATATAATATTAGATTTGTTATCAGGTGTGTTCCGCCCATTGTCCCATCTCCTCGGTGTTCCGCTAACTGTCCTACCTCCCCCAGCGTTCTGCCAACTGTCCTACCTCCCCCAGCGTTCTGCCAACTGTCCTACCTCCCCCAGCGTTCTGCTAACTGTCCTACCTCCCCGGTGTTCTGCCAACTGTCCTACCTCCCCCAGCGTTCTGCTAACTGTCCTACCTCCCGGTGTTCTGCCAACTGTTCTACCTCCCCTGCCGTTCTACCAACTGTTCCACCTCCCCGGTGTTCTCCCCCTCCCCCCAGCTTGGTTCAGTGTTCAGAGGGTGTAGGTGGTGAGGGTGGGGCTGGCCGAACACAACATAGCCATAGGGGTAGGGATGAAGGCTTTGACATAGCTAACAAGTGTAGTGGTTTGCATGTAGATAACAAAGGATATTATTCAGCTAGCGTACATAGGAGAGAGAGAGAGAGAGAGAGAGAGAGAGAGAGAGAGAGAGCTTTTCCCGCCCTGCTAATGTAATTGAAAGATTTTTTTTCCTTCCGCAAACCCCTCTTTAGGTCTTGCCTCTGTATGTGAACAATATTATTTATATAAGATCATAGAGAAGCTGTATTAGAGATTTATGATACATACTTTATTTTTGCGGGAGCGTTATTACTGATAGTTATTAGGTATTGATGATACTAAAAGCTGAAATAAATATTACTGAAGTGCTCGTGCATGAGTAGCTTTCACGAGGGACCCAGTGAAGGGCGTTCGATGATTTTCCTTCCTGTGGAAGGCGACTAAAAGGGGAGGGAGCGGGTGGCTGGAAATCCTCCCCTATCTTTTTTTTTTGCTTTTTTTTAGTTTTCCAAAAGAAGGAACAGAGAAGGGGACCAGATGAGGATATTCCCTCAAAAGCCCAGTCCTCCGTTCTTAATGCTACCTCGCTAACGCGGGAAATGGCGAATAGTACGAAAGAAAAGATATATATATATATATATATATATATATATATATATATATATTTATCCCTGGGGATAGGGGAGAAAGAATACTTCCCATGTATTCCCTGCATGTCGTAGAAGGCGACTAAAAGGGGAGGGAGCGGGTGGCTGGAAATCCTCCCCTCTCGATTTTTTTTTTTTTTTTTTTTATTTTCCAAAAGAAGGACCAGAGAGAGGGGCCAAGTGAGGATATTCCCTCAAAGGCCCAGTCCTCTGTTCTTAACGCTACCTCGCTAACACGGGAAATGGCGAATAGTATGAAAGAAAAGAAAGAAATATATATATATATATATATATATATATATATATATATATATATATATATATATATATATATATGCCAATTAGTTTCTTAAAGAAAAAAATGCGCATCAGATGATTCTGGTCAGTTGAAAAAGATAAAATTTGAGGGGAAGAGAAATATGTAAGACATACGAGAATGAATCCTCGTTTGACATTTTACAGAAATAAGTTGTTGCATACTTTCAATGTTCTGTGGTTCCAGTGGAGGGAACTTCCAGACTTTAAAAGTTCCGGCAGACCTTAATAGTTCCAGTAAAGAGAACTTCCAAACCGTCGTCGTTCCAGTAAAGAGAACTTCCAAACCGTCGTCGTTCCAGTAAAGAGAACTTCCAGACCTTAATAGTTCCGGTAGAGAGAACTTCCAGGCCCGGATAGTTGGGCGCGGGGGGGGGGGGGGGGGTTCCAGTTAGAGTCCTGCTTCAGTTCATTCCCGATTGTCTCCCAGCCTGGAAGGTGCTTCAGGTTAAAGATGCAAGGTCCCCCAAAACGAGAGACTGGAAATATGTCAGAGAGGAAATGGCTGCGGGGGGGTTAAGGAGAGGGAAGGCAAGGAGACGCGGAGGAACGCAAGCGAAGAAGAAGGAAGATACGCTAAGACAGTAGAGAAGGAACTGAGGAAGAGAGAGGGAGGGAGCTAGAGAGAAGGAGGGACGGGGACACAGGTAGAGATGGAGATAAGGAAAAAAATAACTACACAGATTGAGACAGTGACAGGAACAGACAAGAAACTAGATCGAAAATGATACAGGTTAACGGCGAGAAGTGTAGCAGACGGATGGATGGTAGAGTAAGTATCATGATGTAAAGAAAGGACCAGGGAAATAGAGGCAGAGTTGCAAATCCTGGATAACGGAGAAATAACAGGAAGAAATAAAACCTTCAGAAAATTTCTCAATAGAGATAACGGCGTTTGTTTAGTGTGAGGAAGGGTCAGAAGGAAGGTCAAACAGGGGTGAGGCTGGTTGTAAATTGAGTAAAGATATACTGATGGCTATGGAACGAAGGGGGAATGCATGAATTATGGGAACTGTCAACGGGTTAAGGAAGAAAAGGAATAGGTTTTGGGTGATAGGAGAGAGAGAGAGAGAGAGAGAGAGAGAGAGAGAGAGAGAGAGACGTACCGTAGCAATAGATTGTCTTGGGCGGCGCGTGCGGGCGTGTGGTGGGTGCCCTTTGTTCTAGGGGGGATGTGCTGGTAATGAGAATAGTTTACGAGCTGCAGCAGGCAGGGGGAGAAATTAATAATTTCTCGAAATCCGGACAACCCCCTTATGTTTAACCCCTGGGAACGTGGCATATTACAGTTTATGGCGTGCACCTGCGCCATGGCAGCTGGAAAAGTCAAAAAATTGGTCAGGTATGACGCGGGGGATATTTTTGTTTTCATTTGTCCCCCGGCGGGAGTAGGGAAGGTTCGTGTTAACGTCTAGGAAGGAGAGGAGAGGTAAAGAAGGCAAGTAATGGAATGTATATTGCCAGACAGTATGCACCAGAGTTAAAACCTTTCTTCCCCCCCAACCCCACCCCTCCCCTCCCCCTCTCTCTCTCTCTTCCTTTGTCCTCCTGTCTTTATGTTTTACCCTCACGCACTCATTATGAAAGGAATTCAAGCAGGAGCAGGAGCAGCAGCAGCAAGCAGATAGGTTGCCTCGTTGGCTGCGTTTGTGGTAGAGGAAGAGAACTGCAACTCTGTAGATCACTTTGTGAAGTTTAGAGTTGACGTAGATATTTCCCCCCCCCCCCTCTCTCTCTCTCTCTCTCTCTCTCTCTCTCTCTCTCTCTCTCTCTCTCTCTCTCTCTCTCTCTCTCTCGTCCATGACTGGAAACATTTGTTGAAAAAGCGTTTATTTACATGACAGAGAAGCAAGAGGCGGTGTGTTTACACTGAGCCCACCCTCTGAGGATCTTGTCCGTAACCTTGTAAAAGGCAAGTGCTCAAGGGTCGTACCCTCGTGCTTAAGGGTCGTACTGTCGTGCTCAAGGGTCGCACCGTCTTGCTCAGAGGGTCGTACCCTCGTGCTCAAAGGGTAACCCCCCCCCCCCACCAACCTCAAAGTCCTCCTTATCACTGGAGCCTTCCGTGACCTTCGACAGTGACCCTGGTTCATTCAGGGGGTCACCCCCGACCGAACACAGTGCAGGAGACAGCGGTAGCGGGCGAGAGAGACGTGAGGATCGGCGTACCGGGAATGGGTCACTCTTCAGACATTACAGAAGAAAAGAAGTGAAAGGTCTTGTATTGGTTTTCCCACGAGTGAGGGAAGGGCTAGTAAACCCGAGGAACATTGCATACGTGAGTGAGTGTGGTAGAGTGTGGCGGTGGTGAGGGTGTTGGTGCGCAGGTAAGAAAGTGGTGTTGGCACAGCGTGGATTAACCTCATTATAACTTGCGACCAAGAAGTTCCCCTTTTTTTTCCTCTGGGGAAGAAGAGGATTAGGAGATAGCTCCGGCTTACAGGGTCGTGATGCTTGGGGCTTACACCGGGAAGCATAAATAACACCCACGTAAGGAAGGTGTAGTGTTACACTGACAAGATCCCCGCATGACAGATTGTGAACTGCCTGGGTACTCACTGCCAGAACGTTCACCACATACACACACACTGTAAGAACCTGTCCTCCCCCTCGAGTATTCCTCGACGTAAACTGCGCCAGAACATGTCCTCACGTTTACCTCTAACGTAGTCGTCATCATGAGCCATCATTACAAAATAATGGATCCAGACTTCGACTCTTTCGGCGGTCAAAACTACAGCGTCTGAGACGGAGATACGTATTATCTAAGCAGTTTGAGAAGGTGGATGAACGAGGGTATGTCCTCCCACAGATTCAGTCCAGAATCAAGGAATCGGTCCATAAGGTCGAAGAATCCGAGATATAACTCAAGGAAGAGACCAAAGAAAGCGGTAAATTTTGTGTAATGTGATGGGCAGTTGTTGCAGTGGGAGGACCTGAGATGATGGTAAACAATTCGTCAGCCATTACTCTGGCGCGGGACCTTTGTCTGTAGACGACATCAGCCACTGGACGCGAGGTACTACAGACCTTTGAAGGTGGGTCTCTTTACACACATGTAGGAAGACATTTACTTACAAATGATACGAAACTCTTCTTTTATGAGAGAAGAAAAAGAAAACCTATCCTTTTATAAGCTTGCTTCTGAAATCCTACGCTGTGTTCCAGACAAACTTTAATTGTAAATTAAGACAAGTTCGAAGCTCAGTCGAAAATACTGAATGGTGGAAGAAAGAAAGAAAGTGTAACGCGCAACATAAGGAAGGGTAAGAACATTGCTAATGGAGTTTAGCAATGATGTAAAACAAAGACGACCATTACACGTGAACTCGCCCGAAGAATTAAGGAAAACATGGCTGAACGAAAACTCATAACGACAGAAAACTAAACATTCCGGAACACTTAACTTTTTTGGAGAGTGTATTGGTGTATAGCTGGGAGGATGTGAGGCTCTTGGAGAGGGAGTAGGTGTATAGATGGGAGGATGTGAGGCTCTTGGAGAGGGAGTAGGTGTGTAGCTGGGAGGATGTGAGGCTCTTGGAGAGGGAGTAGGTGTGTAGCTGGGAGGATGTGAGGCTCTTGGAGAGGGAGTAGGTGTGTAGCTGGGAGGATGTGAGGCTCTTGGAGAGGGAGTAGGTGTGTAGCTGGGAGGATGTAAATATCTCAAGATTCAACTTATAGTTAATTACTGGAGTGTCTCGCAGTGCTGCTCGGTGATGGGGATGGGAGCCAGGTACACACACACGCGATCCTGACAGTCCTGTTCATGCACGTACGTACCTAACCACTAAGCACCCTGGGAAGAGGTCGGTCTCACTACGAGACTGAATACAGACGGCGATCGCCTGTAAACGAACAGGAAAAGCAAGAGAGAAAGAGATCCAGGAGAATGAAGACAACCACACGAGGATCACCCGTTATTGGAACATTATGCTACCTGCTTTCCTCGTACAGACAGACTATTAAATTCTCTTCCTCCTCCTCCAGCCTCTCCATCTCCCTGCAACTTTTTCCACTTTCAAGAGTTTGCTCTACAAACACACGAGAGAGTGAGGTCAAATTACTCCCTCTAGTAGAATGTTCTGACATTTTTCGTATATTTATTTCTCCTTTTTCACTGACATTGCTTCGTCTGTGACATGTTTTTGCCCTTTTCATCTCGTTTACCATATATATATATATATATATATATATATATATATATATATATATATATATATATATATATATATATACGTGTGTGTTTGTTAATCTGTGACGTGGAAGGGTGCTGGAGAGCGGCGGGTGGCGGGAATGTGGGTGTGTGTCGGAGTCTTAGGGACAATGGAGGGGTGAGGCTCAGCTGCTTGGCCGAGCTATGGCCATTTGTCTCTCGTGGTGGCAGGACAGGAGCGTCCTGATCATAGCCACTGGTGGCGTCCACCTTTTTGTCGTCTCTCTCGAAGATGGTCGCTCATTTATCCCCGAAATGGCTCACAGTGGCCGAGTTTCGAGCTCTGTATATATATAGTTCCCCCGAGACTCTCTCTCTCTCTCTCTCTCTCTCTCTCTCTCTCTCTCTCTCTCTCTCTCTCTCTCTCTCTCTCTCTCTCTCTCTCCGCCCTCAGGAGGAGCGGAGATACGGCTTTCGTGGTCGAGACGTCCCTGGCGGCGAGGCTACGTGATTATAAGGGCTGGTCTCCTCCTGCTGGTGGGGGTGGCGGAGGTGCTTCGTTGTCATCCTACGTTTCCGGGTCCTTTCCGACCCAAGTCAGCCTTGGCCTACCTGAGATAAAGGATATGTTGCCATTATCCTCCAGTGGTTCATCTGATGGCCAGGGACTCCGAGTGCCTTTGTAGCTGTTGGCCAGACAGCTGGGTGTCTGTCTGCCTTGCCCCTCGCACTGAACCATCTGGGTCGACGTGAGGCAAAGATAAAAAAAAAAATCTTGCTTACGTTCCTTCTGTCTTTAGAGATTTCTGCTTGTAGGATTTTGTTCTGAGATATTACGCGTCTCCCTGATCTGTTTCCCTAAGCTGTAGGGCTCCAAGGGCCGACCGAGACAGCCTTGCGCATCACACGCCCTTGGCGTTTCTCCCGACCCTTAAAAAGGTTCAGGTCAAAAGGCCCAAAGCCCCACAATAAAACAAGATGTCGAGAGTTGTAGAAAAAAAAAAACTATAAAGAATATCGCGGGTCGTTCCTGGCCAGACGTAATGAAGGGCTTCATCCCTAACTTGTGGCCGCCCTGATGTAAATGAATCTCCCGCCAAAGTTTATGCAGGCAACATCATCTGGTCTTCTGCTCCGCCGCCCCCGACGCCGCCACACGAACTTGGGGCAAGATGCGTGACACAAGAACTTGTCTGCGGAATCTCTTGGTATAAACCACGAAATTTCGTATTAAGATAACGAATCTTTTGATGTATATTGTAACTGTCCTTAATGTTCGGACTCATAGGCAGGTTGGAATGGATTTCATGAGCGATTGTTCGAAAAAGAGGGACGGTAAATATGGAAGATCCACTGGTAAGGAGGTGGAGGACTATCCTCTGTGTGTATGTGTGTCCTTTTGTTTACATATAACTGTTGTAATGTGTTGTTGTCGACCTGTTGTGATGCTGTGCTCCTACCATCACCCGCACAAGGCGTCTCGCACGTCCGAACTTACTGACAGAATCCACGAATCATCTTTTCGTTCAAACAAACGTTCAGATGTCATGACACTGGCATACTTGGGTGTCATGGGTATGACAGCTCATGACTCTCAGTTCGATTACTTTGTATCTGAAGGTGAGAAGTGAATTATGGTTATTGATTCCGGACTTTTCAAGACACCAAGCGTTCAGTGTAATCGTTAATGTGCAATACCACACTAACTCAGGGTTCAGATGAACACAGAATATCATTCCTAATTAGAGTAATACGAATATAATCGTCCATTGCGCTAATCAGAGGATCACATCCTTATCATCGTTATCCCTGACGAGCCAGTATCTCCAGGGGAATGAGGATGTGAGGCCACAGAGTAGTTCAGAGCAGCTAGGTGGTGAGGGATGGTCCGTGTGGGTCTTTGATGGCTTATAGTGAGGCTGATGGTGTTATGACCACACACACACACACACACACACACACACACTGTATGCTCTATGCATTAACCATGTCCTTAGAATGACTGAGGGCATGATTTATACACAGAGCATACTACCATACATGAATTTGAGAAGTTGTATGATCGAGAATGTTCAAGACACTGGGGGCCCCACGAGTGTAAAACTCCCTCCCCGTATGGTGCAGACAGGCAATTACATTTCCAATGTAAGCAAACTTTAAGGTAATCCCCTTTGTATTTGGCATCGTCTGTTTTATTTAGCTCTGATATCTAGTTTAACTCAGTTACTGATATTCACAATTTATAGATGATTAACGAGAAATATATCTAATATGGATCTGAACTATCTGTACTGTTGTATCGTAGATATAATTCCAGAATAAGATGATTCAAGCTGACGTATCAGTTATACGCAATCATGGAAATGGAATCCGAAAAGCTTGTCCAGTATTCAGCTTGGCCGATTGTGAAAATAAATTCTGATCATATATATATATATATATATATATATATATATATATATATATATATATATATATATATATATGAACGTGAAATGCTCTTAGATTCAGATCCATTATACATATATTCATAAAATCGGATGGTTCATTATACACCGCCAAATTTCACACAGGCGCTAAAATTGTTTGTATACGAGCTGGATTCAGGAGCTGGGGATGTAACTAGAGAGCGTGGCCTCCGCAGAGTGCGGTGTCTGGACAAGAAAAGGTAAGGGTTCGAGTCACACATAAGGGGGGAACTACTACTACACGTGAGGGGAACTTAATGGGCAGTGAGGGAGTGTTGTGAGGACATTGGCTCGACGACGCAACCTCACGGGAGGATGGTTGTGGTAGTGAGTGACCTTCCTGTGGGTCGTCCGTCGAGACTACCTCACGGGAGGATGGTTGTGGTAGTGAGTGACCTTCCTGTGGGTCGTCCGTCGAGACTACCTCACGGGAGGACGGTTGTGGTTGTGAGTGACCTTCCTGTGGGTCGTCCGTTAGACAGAGGTGAGACCATGAGACGGGATAAACATGAGTGCCTGGGTTCGTATCCACCCCTGTGCTAGACGAAGGAGTTACGTGATCATAAAATAAACCATATTCGTTTAGATATATTGCCTCTGCATGGCCAGATTATAATGCGAAAATATGTTGATATTAACTGTCTTTGTATCAAAAAGAAAAGAGAACGTCATAGACATTTCTTGAAATTTTAAAAATCTAAAAGGAACAAAGCCTTTGAATTTTCCTCAGTTGTTTTCATTTAGATGAAGCCTATTGAGGGTAGATGTTATGTAGTGTTTATAAGCGTTGCCTCTTTTCATCTTTGTTGTATAATTATCACGTGCATAATCACCTTTGATTCCTTTAATTTTTCATTTGTGGTTGCTGTATGTGTCAACCATGTCTTTCCTTGTTTACAGTATTTCAATTCATCTTACGTCATACACTCGTAAGTTTTATTCTACCCATTACCCCCATTCCTTTCATTATCCCCATATACCCATGATTTTCATACGGATCCAATTATGCAAGTTAACCACGAGTTGATCTGTGTTTCGACAGTGCGGTGTACGGGGGCTAACTGCCAATTTAAGACTGCTCAAACACAGGCACGGAACAGCTAGTTTTTAGAATGTGTTAAGATGATTGGCTGAATTCAGTTCTCTGGTCTGGTATGGTGTAGCAAGTCCATGTTATTACACTTGGCTTTGAGAAAGGCTTTGGACTGGCAGGGTGTATAGTTGTCAATGGAAGTGGTAATTAGCTTTCACGCGGCCCCTCCTCAATGGCCTTTCACAGGGTAATTGCCAGCGTCGGTGGCCAGCAAATAGGCGGACGATTAAGTAGCAACCGCTAATTGTAGCGTTGTTGACGCTAATTAGATTCTCTTGTATACTACGATTTGAATCCTCATTTTACTATATATATATATATATATATATATATATATATATATATATATATATATATATATATATTATCCCTGGGGATAGGGGATTAAGAATACTTCCCACGTATTCCCTGCGTGTCGTAGAAGGCGACTAAAAGGGGAGGGAGCGGGAGGCTGGAAATCCTCCCCTCTCATTTTTTTTTTTTTTTTTATTTTCCAAAAGAAGGAACAGAGGGGGCCAGGTGAGGATATTCCAAAAAAGGCCCAGTCCTCTGTTCTTAACGCTACCTCGCTAACGCGGGAAATGGCAAATAGTTTAAAAGAAAGAATATATATATATATATATATATATATATATATATATATATATATATATATATATATATATATATATATATATATAAGTACCGTTCGTGGATCTTTCATTATTTTGCTCGTGAGGAAATTCCCCATGGAATTTCCTATGGACGAAAAGGTGGATGATGATAAATAAAAGAGAACGGACGAGAGTTTTGGGACTTAGAGAAAACGAAGTACGTGGTTCTTAGGTAAACTTTTATGGTATCGTATATTTCGGAAATGTGATCCGTGGAGGTATTAAGGCCTGTGTTCAACCCCAGGTGGGCAGTTAGTGTTGGTAATTAATTGTTATGACTATCTCTTCCTGTGACCACTTACACTATATTTTCCTGTGATGTCGCACGTTATCTATTCTTGTGACAACATACGTACATCATCGCTCCTTGTGACCCTGTACACTATCACCAGCAGGTGTGTGTTATCAGGTGTACGGTCTGTGTAGGTAATAACTGACTGCACAGCTCAACAGTTTATGGATTCAGTGTAAGCAGTGACTGTCATTTGTGTTGTCTTCCAGGTATGTGTTGTGGTCTGTAGAGATAAATACTTGTTCGTCACAGATGTGTGTGTGTGTGTGAGGGTAAGTCCACCATTAATCTGTCGTTGTGTTTGTGGTAGCACGAGCTGGTTGTGGCGGCGGAGGCTGGCGAGCAGACGGTGCACACCATCGTGCATGTCACTGTGGTCGACGTGAACGACAACCAGCCCTACTTCCTGGAGAAGGAACTCCAGGTGACCGTCGTCGAGGAGGAGCACGCCCACCTTCCCGCCACCATCGCCAAGGTCAGTCATGAATTAGTCACTTAAGGATGCTACTGGTTCTTGCTCGTTCTTTTAGGTCAGGTGAGGGATCCGGGTAACGTGACACCTCGTATGGTCATTAATACTGCCCTACATTTTGAGTAATACACCTATGCAGTGTATTACGTATAACGTTGACACTTCAACACTTAAATTTGTTTGTTTTTTTTGAGTTTCTTACTCTCTTGCACATAGAAATATAGTTTTCTTTTAAGGTAGCCTTTACACTTCTACACGATATAGTGTTTTAAGGCAGCGTAGGAAACACATATAGTTTTTTAAGGAAGCGTAGGGATTTTTAAGGCAACCCTGGAACAAGCCTATCGCTATAAGCGGAATTTTTCTTCCTAATTTATGTCTTAGCTTGTTTCTCGACGCTTATTGTGTGTGTCTTGCGCAAGTTACAGATTCGCAAAGCATTATTTACCGAGAGCCGTCTGACTTGAACGACGATGACCAAGTTTGCAACACTGAAACCTCGGAAACGATTATGTAACTACCATCCCTGACATTGCCAGTCATGTTATTTAAAACCAGTCGTTCGATTAGGGTAAGGCCAGTCTCAGTTCTCCCTGATTACATGATAAGTGGGGCAGGTTAACTATAGCCACAGACTGGTCCCATCGGCTTAGAAAGGAATCGAGCGGGAAGATGGAGCGAAGCGTCGCTTTCTGTTGAGTCAGTCAGAATGTTGTCTTTCCCACGTAGGGCCACGAGACCCGATTCTCGGATAATGTCACCAAAAGACTCCTTTCCTGAAGAAGATCACAGCAATCCTGATAGGGGCAGGGTAGGGCATGACATTTTCTGGTCTTTACTAAGTCTGAGTTTCAGTTAGGCAGATTAGGTTAGAACCATTTGCTCTTAGTCAGAGGCCAGGTTATTAACGCAGTCTTCATCTGTCATTAGTAGTAACAAACTAGCCTCCCGTTATCGTGGACTTCATTAATTACCAAGTAACTTATCCAGTCTTCATAATTGGATGTTTGATCAGTTCGGGTGTTCATAACCTTGGGAAAGTAATGGCTTGCCAGCCTCCAGTGAAGGTTGGCTAAGCTATAGAACTTATTATTACCCAAGTTATGTAGAATGGAGGAGATGCAAGTCTTTGGCAGTCTGTCTTCCGATGACATACTCAACATTATGAATTGAATAAGTATTTGATTAGTCATTAATCTGTTTCCCTATTGTGGTTTAATGAAGATTAACCACTGGAAACGGCCTAGCACTGCAGCATTGTTTATGGAAGTTATTGCAGTTAGAATAATGAAGTTACAGTCACACTAAAATGTCCCGTATATAAATCGTGTGGTAATTGATTTCATTGTATGTTGCTTTTAGATATTATTGAATTTTATAGTATTTATTGCATAAATTTGAATACACGCACAACTCGGTTTATTGCCTATCGAGTACTTTAGTCACTAAGCCAAAATTCGCACCATGCACGTGAAATACACTGATAAAAACCTTGTGGGCTTAGAGAAAAATCTGAGTGGGTGTTTTGTGAAACTTGTCAACGTAAACATTTTACCTCTTGGCGATTGGAGAGACTTTCCATGTCACCGACAATTTCATTGGGTTCCAACTTATTTTTGTTTCTTGTTATATTAATACCATTTATGGATATGAATACTACAACATTGTTTTGGGATAATACTTTACTTATTTCGGTAAGTACTACATAAACTTTGCAAAATAGTAATGTGTCGAAACCTTATAAAGTGTTGGGGCTACACTGAAACTCACCAGATCCTCTTTTCACATTTGATAGGGTAAAGTTTGCTTTATAAAGTGGCGTAAAGATAATAATTTACCCGGGTTACTCTTACGATAAAATGGGGTTCTCTAGGTTTACATTGCACTTAATACTTTTCTTAAACGTTTAGTATAATTGATTCGTTACTTAGTACGTAGTTTACTTGTGCACTTAATCCTTATTACAATTTATGGTTATTTTTTACCAAACTCTTCCTGATAACATAAAGCTATCCTGGGTTCATTCTGTTGATGTAAGTTTGTATTGTTCGCCTTCACATTTCTGTCATCGGGCTTTAGATAGTATGGTGTAAGACACCAGAAAATGCTTGTTAGTTAACAAGTTTTTATCCATAGGTTAGAAAAGATTAAGAGCCAGTGATTTTGAAAAAAGTACATATAAGTATGAATGTAAATGGTAGTCAGAATTTAGTGTTGCAGATAATATTAATCAAAATTTAGTTAAGGTAATATAAATCAGAGTTTAGTGCAGATGATAATAATAATGATAATAGTAATAATGATAATCTGAATTTAGTGCAGGAAATGAAAAGCTCATTTTGAATTTCTAGTTTGTCCATTTTGTCACCGGAATAGCCATGGCAGCAGTGAAATTATAATCATGGTAGCATCATATGGAGTTTGATTTCCATATATTTACACCGGTTGTGATATCAGGGGTGAAAACTTTTGTAATGTAGGGAGCAATATTATAGCGTATTTTGCATTATTTGGAAGAATATTTTTGCTTCATTATTATATTCTACCAATATCAGAATATAGCTTTTTCATATAGTTTTGTATAATATTCCTGGCCAACCTTCCCCGAATTCACAATTTCATTTACCACCACTGCTTAATTAGTGCTTCGTGGGCTCCTGTGTATCTATGTTTATGATTAGTGGATGTTGAATTATACATAAATCTGGCCATTTACTGTTTTGTCTGGCATGAGTCGTTGGTATGATTGATGTGAAGTTGTAAGCGAGGTTGCGGTACGATAGTTATGGTCGCAGCGAGGGGCGCAAACGAGGGATTAAGTACGGCATGCTGATGATGGAAAATGCGGCACTGAAGTGATAAGGTTTTCATGTACGTAATTCGATGTTATGAGTACGTGGCGTGAGACATAGTGATTGGGGTTATGGGATGTGAAATGACTGAGTTAGGTGATTATATTAGCCATATGTAATAACGATAAGTTATCTGAATGACGCTGTTTATGACCTATGATATGGGATATTCTGTGGAGATACATGTATTGCTAAGCCAGATAATCGAATTTTGGGTATGGAAAAGTTTGGTGAGAATGAGGGATAAGGACTTCGATTGAGACGAGTGAAATGAGTGTGATACTGACAGTCGTAGATGTGATGGTGCCATTGTTGATAAAAACCAAACACCACGGATTTATCGGTGATGACATCCGTATGCGGTAAGTATTTGTCTCCCATTTACCTTACAAAATGTATGCTCGCGTCCTAGTAATCCGTGGAATTTTTTCATCGTTTTCATCGTCTGTGGTAATACTTTATCTGGTAACAGGAAAATAGTAATGAGAACCTTGTAGGTAGTTGTACAAATATATTCTGGAGTTACCATAATGAACTGTTTTAATCTGGACCGCGCAGTATGCCAATTCCCGGGAGAGGGCTAAGGATAATGACGCCCTAGATCCAGTTGGGAAAAACCTGGAGAGTTTATTCATTACTAGTTCTCCACCTGTGGTTTTAGTCTGTGCATGATACGTTATTTGCATGTATATACTCATGTTTTACTGTATGTTAACTCTGATATAAGTTAAGAGAACTGGTGTTAACGGGATATATAAAGTTAGAGTGTGTGTCATGTACAGGTTGTGGCTAGGGACCCAGATGGTGTGGACGAGGAAGGTCTGGTGTATAGTGTTGGCGGCGACGGTGTGGACGACCACTCCCCTAGCGACGCTTACTTCACCATCAACCCTCATACCGGGGACCTCCTGCAGCTCAGGGTGAGTCTTTTACTCTCGGTGTTGACTCTGGCTAGTGGTGCTGGTAGACCCAGCTGCTCGTGTTGGTACCGTGTATTTAGATTTATCGACCTTTCTCATATAAGAAACGTTGTCGTCATCGAGAAACTGTTATAGTGTAGTGGCTAGAAGTACAAGAGAAAAACGATTTTCAATGAAAAATTATTTAAATTAACAAGGTTTGTATGGGGAGCCCAAATTTTGGTGTCTTTTTTTTCACTAATGGTTCAAGAATATAAATTTAACCCGGGTTGACCATTGAGTCTCACAGACTTGTAGACCAAAATGAATGACTGTTATAACCTGGCGCAGTTTCGGGTATATTGCATTTCAGAAAAGTTATAGCATAAAAGAGAATTTTATAAAAGCTGGAAGAATATCAGAAATGACAAAGCCGTACGCTGATTAAAGGGCACGGAACGAAACTGTACAGATTAACGTTTACATTCCTTCCCATGAGCACACAAACCTAGGAATGAAGACAAATTATCGCCCATCATATTTTTATGATAGAGTTTTGATGGTTTTGTGTTAGATTAGTGTCGTTACTTCCTGTAATGTATCGCCAAGATAGAAGTGGAAAAGAAGTAAGGTAAATATTAGATATTCCAAAGCTTTTAAAAGTAATTATAGGTTAGTGTCAGAGCTTCCCTGCTACGTTAGGCAGTGACCCTGATGGAACCCACTGTGATCAGGGCCACGCCACATTATGTTGCCTCTCACGAAAGTGCAGTAATCAACTCCAGTGGGGTGGTGATAAAGTAGGCCTACTGTGCATATTGATGCTTTTGGCGAAATGTTTGAGTTTTCTATTTTTCCAAGTTTTGCCCATCGTAAAGTACCTCTTAAGGAAATTTGCTTCTGCCTTCCAGCAAACACTAAACATTCGCCCTCCCCGACACAGTCTTAAGCTCTCCACTAGATATAACGTTAACCCAATCGGAAACTACATTCCCGAACATGCACGAGTTACACTTTCACTCCTGCGATCTGGACGCCACCCATCCCATCAACATTTTAAATACTGATTCAACATAACGCAGGACCCAACATGTCCAAGCCGCAGCTTTCGTCCTAAAGATAGTGAACAGTTATTGTTCATTACTTAACATTTACTCTAGACAGACATCGCTGCTTGACCTGTGATCACGGACGTAGGCGCACGGAATCACACATTAGGAGTGGGTGCTGGGGGGAGGAGAAAGGTAAGATATATCCCTTTTATTATTTCCCTGACGAACAACGGTCAACATAAGTACTCCTGGAGCTACTGTTCTCTCTCTCTCTCTCTCTCTCTCTCTCTCTCTCTCTCTCTCTCTCTCTCTCTCTCTCTCTCTCTCTCTCTCTATCTATCTATCTATCTATCTATCTATCTATCTCGTTAGACAGATGACAAGGATGTTTAAGAAACAGAGCATTGTCATGATAGATATAAGTAAAGTTACCACATTGCCATGATAGATATAGGTATAGTTATCAAGATAAATCACCCAGGTGATTATGAAGCGAGATCAAACGTACAAATCCTCTAGGACATGAAAATCTTGCTGTGGTGTCCCACTCACTAAGTGATGATGATATAGTGAATGCTGACAGTTTACAAAAGTTTGAAAAATAGTTTGAGGAGAGAAAGTTCACGATATGGAGCCCTAAGAGAATGAAATACTCCCCGTATAGTAGAAATAGGTAATTATTTGTTAAGTTCATACCCAAGATCAGTAATACACATTAAATAAAAGTGTTATTAAACTAACATAAGAAAAAGTCATGTAAAGGAATACGTAAGACTCTGAGTCCGATCTAGTATAGAGAATTACGTTCAAGTTGAGTACAGTTTGAGCCAAGTTAGGTAGAGTTACAGCCAAGTTTTGTTAAGACACAGTTGGAGGCGGTCAGTATGTGGCATATGTTACCTTTAGTCAGTCTGTAGGATACGACTTGGATATTTTCCTTCAGCCTAGCAACGCCATGATCCTTGTATGAAAAAATAGATATATGAGAATGATACAGTCATAACCATGCAGTCCGCATATATGACACGCTTAGGGTTTATTATGGTCATAATGAAACAATCAGGTCATAAAACTTAGACGAAGTGGGGGAAATTTTGGTCGTTACCCGTTTATCAAACTGGTGAATATATAATTAACTGACGAGTCTAACTATGAAACTTTTTTTTTAGACCGACAGTTGAGTATACGTACTAATAGTTAATGAATCTAAAAAGTTTGCGATTTATGGCAAACATGTTTAGGATTCTGTAGTGTTGGACGGAAATAAATTGGGAGTCTGTCGGCGGGAGAGTGTTGTGAACGTTGACACCGGGGGTCGCTCTGGTCACGTCTGGAGCTGCACCCTGGGGAAGGAACCTCCTCGCTGGCTCGTCAACACCTTTAACGGAGAAACACACCCGCAGTTTGTGGAGAAGGGAAATGCCCCTGGGGAGCCTTCCCGCGTGAGTGGAGCTGGTGGTCGGCCTCTGGAGATGGGGGTGCTTGGACTCAAGCCTAGGTGTACAAACACTAATACGTCTGGCTGTAAGGAGCTGTGGAGGATATCTGGCACAGGAATGTTGTGTGACCATTTATTTTAGGAGAAATATTATAGTTTTAATCCCTTGAGCACGACCATCCGGCCTTCTGTTACGACGTCGCAGCCCTAAACGCACGACGATGCTGACAACGATCGCGACTTTACGACACCCGGGTATGATGGCCGGGCCTTTTGACCTAACTCATATTTTGTCAGATGACAGCCAAGCCATCATACCCAATGGTCGTAACGTTGTACTCCAGGGTCGTATAGTAGTATTCAAAGTGCTGACGTTAATATTCGTGGTAGCGCACCGGGCTGCACAAAATCACAGACGATCTTGGCAGAATTATTTAGAAATTATTCGACTTGATGGATCTCCCCAGCTTTCATAGCTGCACATCGCGAACTAACTATCTCCCAACAGTACTGAGATGCCCCTCACCTCAGTAATGTGGCCACCTTCCTAAGTATTCTTCAATTTTTTTTTTTTTTTTCACTTTCTCCCCCTCGTAGGCGCACCAAGCCTATCTCACACCGTCCACCAGTTGACTGGCGAAACATTGATATGAGACTTTGCTAAGGTGAAATGCTTTCATTCAGAAGTTAGTCTGGCTTTTCAGGGTTTTCTTGTCAGTTGATGCTATTAGCAATGATTTAATAGTAAAATATCATAAGTGATTTTGTATGTCGCTCCTTAAAGACTGTTAAGGATATCAAATGTAATGTCATTTTTTTTTCTTTTCTTTGAAGCGATGTATTTCCCCGATTTTTGCCGATTTAGGACGTCAAACCAGGGTACTTGTGACTGTTCTGTAGTTTAGAAACGGTAAAATACACACTTACATGATAGTATGGTCGGTGGTCGTGGACATTCCTGATGATTTCAGCGGATGCAAATTGGTAGTCCGAGCAGGAATCAGGGGGAAGCCTAGCCCTGGTATTAAATCATGTTCTCCTGCGGGGAAACTGTTGAGACCAATCATCTCCCTGACCGCAGGAGGCGAGGCCGCCGAGGCTCCTCCACTCATGAATAAGCAATCACTTCAATTTGCAGTCTTATTGCCCGACTCAAACACTCGCTCTGGTAATTGTCTTTTATTTACCAGGAGACTCAGATATGCAGACTACTTCATCCTACTTGAGATATAAAGTAGATGATAAATTATTTATTTATGAACCGTATATTATTCCTGTATTTACCGATGTCTTGATGTTTCTCATTTACTCTATCGTCTCGCACTTCGTCTTTCCATTCTATGTACAAGTTTATATTCCCCATTCGCAGATTACACGCGAAGTCAGGTACTGTGGTATTAGAACTGTCACAACAACTCAGAGGTATTATGTTTTGTTATATCTATTAGCATCTCTCTTACGTTTTTTACCTGCTTACGATGGTCGTAACTCTATGTCGTATTACCTCTGGGTTGCTGTGATAATTTTGATAACACGTTAGGAGACCCCTGTGCTGCGTTGTGGGCTTCCTCAGCCACTGCATCACATTCGTCGACATATGGACGCAAGATATCATTATGAGAAGCTTTCCTCACATGCTGCGTGGTTCACAGAATTACATGAGATTATATGGACAACATACTATGATGAGTTTGCTGGTTTATTATTTGTACTAATGATATTCCCTGGCTACTTGTTAGTTAAGAGGAAAAGAAGAAAAAAAAAAAGCTATTAAACTCGGTTATGACGCATATACTGCTTTGAGCTTATAGGATCTCTTTATAAGACTACAGACTTGTTACATAGTGAGACTATAATGATTGTTTATCTTCACTGTAGGCCATTAGTGGTTTAATGCTTCACTGTAAGTCTTGATGGTTATAATGCTTCATTGTAGGTCTTCACACGCTCTTTATAATGCTCCATTGAAGGTCCTCCTCACTTGTGGCTATAATATTCAACTGCAAGTCTTGGCTTAATGGTTAGGATGTTTCATTGCAAGGCTTCGTTTAGTGGTTTATAATGCTTCATTATATTCTAAAGTGGCTTGCTATAATGTTTTAATGTAAGTCTTCTTTAAGTTGGTTCTTTATTATTTTAACGTTCGTTGTAAGTTTTCGCGTTGATATTATAATCCTTCATCATACGATGCCACCGTACGCACGTAATGTTTCGTTGTAAAGCCCCGTGAATTGCTCTGGTAAAAGCATTGCGACAGCCCTCCACTGTGTAGTGTGTGTGTGTGGTACGAACGCAGTTTCGTTTCATAATCAGATATAAATAAGACAAGCTTTGCTAATAATGGTATTGATAATGACATCAAAAGATTTAGGACACATTCGTTCTTTATCCTGTTATTTGATTACCTCGTTTTCTGTATCATACTTTGATCATTTTTTTGTAGAATCATAAATCAGGAAAATGAGTTACCACGCCTCACGTGCAACTCTATTATTACTTACCTTTGATGATAAATGGCGATTCCAACTGCTATCATTTTTCTCTTATTTAATAGCAGGGTTTTAGGGTTGCCTGCTGTGATGATGATAAATTGCATTTCCTTCAACCCGCATTTTTCTGTTGAGTGCCAGGTTTTTTCGGAGAGGTGGAGGAGTGAAGCAAGTAACCATGGTCCATGCTCGTAAAATTGCTGTTTGCGTTTGGTTGACTATTTTTTTTTTCTTTTTTTAGAGGGGTAGGGTTCGATCCTCAACGGAGGTAGGGTTAAATGACAACTTATGGCTACTTTGATAGGAGATCTAGACTCGTAATATATATATATATATATATATATATATATATATATATATATATATATATATATATATATATATATATATATATATATATATGTATGTATATATATATATATATATATATATATATATATATATATATATATATATATATATATATATATATATATATATATATTGGAAAGGATCACAATTTTGCGCGTGATCAAGATATTCCTATGAGTCCACGGGGAAAATGAAACACGAAAAGTTCCCAAGTGCACTTTCGTGTAATAACATCATCAGGGGAGACACAAGAGAGAAATATAAGTCAGTTGATATACATCGAAGAGACGAAGCTAGGACGCCATTTGGTAAACATATTTACCAAATGGCGTCCCAGCTTCGACTCTTCGATGTATATCAACTGACTGTTATATTTCTCTCTTGTATCTCCCCTGATGATGTGATTATTACACGAAAGTGCACTTGGGAACTTTTCGTATTTCATTTTCCCCGTGGACTCATAGGAATATATATATATATATATATATATATATATATATATATATATATATATATATAGTTAATGGGATGGCCTTAATTAGAACCTCAATTGCCCGTTCCGTCTCAGCTAACATAAAAGAAAAAAAGATTCATTTGATTTGCAAATACAGTTTTTTTTTATATATATATATATATATATATATATATATATATATATATATATATATATATATATATATATATATATATATATATATATACAGTAAGTTTGCCTGAAAAAAAAAGTATGAACGCACTCATGAAAAAAAAGTATATGACATTTGTGATACATTTTTGTGTCCGTGACAACACCTGAAGGACGGTACAGTATTTGCTGGGGAGCTGTGTGTGTGTGTGTGTGTGTGAGAGAGAGAGAGAGAGAGAGAGAGAGAGAGAGAGAGAGAGAGAGAGAGAGTCGATGTCATTGTTATTGTAGCGTCCTGGATGGAGCCTAGAATGTTCGTCAGTGTAGCGTTCTGGTACGTTAGTGTCCGCAGTGTTCAGGATCCTGGAACGTTCGTCAGTTTAGCATACTGGATCCTCAAATGTTTGTCAGTGTAGCGCTCTGGATCCTGGAACGTGGCAGTGTAGCATACTGGAACGTTCGTCACCATACCGTCCTGGATCCTGGAACGTGGCAGTGTAGCATACTGGAACGTTCGTCACCATACCGTCCTGGATCCTGGAACGTGGCAGTGTAGCATACTGGAACGTTCGTCACCATACCGTCCTGGATCCTGGAACGTGGCAGTGTAGCATACTGGAACGTTCGTCACCATACCGTCCTGGATCCTGGAACGTGGCAGTGTAGCATACTGGAACGTTCGTCACCGTACCGTCCTGGATCCTGGAACGTGGCAGCCCGGCGTCCTGAATCCTGGAACGTAATCCTGTAACTGGATGAAGTTGGTCTGCCCGACTGCCTCCCGCCAGGAAACTCGTGTGCCTTGTTGTATCAACTTTGCATAAAGAAACATGAAACGTCCCCGCTTGACGATAGATGGCCGGCGGACGACCACGGGCAGGGGGGGGGGGGGGGTGCACGACCACTGGCAGGGGGGGTGTGGTAGTGTACGACCACGGGCAGGGAGGGGGGATGTGGTAGTGTACGACCACGGGTGGGCATGTGGTGGAGGTGCACGACTGCAGGCGGGCTCATGGCAGACAAGAGAGTTTAGGACTTAAGCCGCAAGTTGCTAGTGAACCACCCAGACTATGGTTACTGGTGATCACCTCCTGCAATCACTGAAACATTCTTTATCATTCTGATGACTCGGAAATGATGTTGAAAGTTGAAAAGCCTCAAACCATCATAGTTCATCGTTAGTGATTATTTTGAGTAGCCTGTAATATATATATATATATATATATATATATATATATATATATATATATATATATATATATATATATATATATATATATCTTCCATTCTTTATGCAACCAGTTTCCTATTTTTGCAATTCAGTCTTGCCCTATTTACCTCTCTGACCTTGTGGCTACTGTACGTCTCGTACCTTTTTTGTGTTAATTCCGTGTTATACGTGAAGGTGTACCGCATCACATGTATGTTCTTCTGTCATTGCAGCCTGTGGACCGTGACCCGCCGCTGGGTCGTGACACCTGGAGGGTCAAGGTTCAGGTACGGGACGGGCAACGGGTCTCACCCTCCCTGGCAGCCGTGTCCAGGGCCTCCAGACGACCCAGGGTCACGCAGGATCAGTACGACCACTCCCAGGGCTCAGGGACCGTGTCTGAAGCTTCCAAACGACCCATGATCACTCATGGTCAGTACGACCACTCTAAGGGCTCTGGGTCATCACCGGGACTCGATTTGGTCTCCCAGGACCCCGAGGTGGCAGGGGGCCCGTCCCTTACGTCACATAGACCAGGAGCGGCAGAGCGAGGTCGATACCTCTTATTGCAGGATGTCAGTACTCCAAAGGGGCGGTATTTCCTCTCCCGGGAGCCTTTGACGCCTCCCGATGCCCTTCTGCCGGAGGATGAGGAACACAAGGATGCAGGCAGGTATAAAGTGCGTGAGAGACCCGGCACTAGGAGAGAGGAGGCTCAGGGAACTGCACGGAATGGCGAGGCTGGGATTGTGTATTATGCTGGCGAGGCTGGACGAGGACGTGAGAGAAGGAAGAATGGTAAGAGGCCTGGCAGAACCCAGGAGGAGATCTTAAGTTCATCAAGACTTCAGAGGAGAAGAAATGGGTCCACCCGTAAGTGGAGAGCAGGAGAGAGGAGGAGGAAGTTACGAGACAAGAATCGTCGTCGAGGGAAAGAAGGAATGTTTGTGAGCGAAAGGTACAAGGTACATGGCGGCAGAAAACCCGGTGGTGTGGGAAAGAAAAGACTGGAATTACCCGATGCGACCAACGGAGCTCAGGTCAGAGGTCGTAAAGGACACCAGAAGTTGACCCCGGACAGGCGGGACGGAGGAGACATACAGATGGTTACCCAGGTCTCAGGTAACCGACGTGAGGACCAGGGTCATGCACGAGTCGCATTCAGAGGACCAAGACCCCTGAGGCTGAGGTATGTCACCCACAGAAAACGCCAGCCAATTAATGTTCAGCGCAAACTTCTGTCTGTCAGAAGCTTTTTGAAGCCAGAAACACCAGAGCCTCTTCTGCAGGACCAGGTGGACGGGGAGATACATGAATATACGACTCTCACAGATGGACCTGGGTACTCCATCAGTGAGGCTTTGCATTCTACAACTGACCTTAATGGCAGTGAAGGTCTTGAGAAACTTCAGAAACTAAGAGCTGACCAGCACCTGCCTGCAGGAGGTCCTGCAGGCACGAGATCTGCCTCAAGGAGTGGACCTGCCCCTCCTGGTGGCTCGGGCAGTGCCGTAGCATCGGAAGAAGGAGTGCCAGGCACCAAGACCAGTGCAGCAACCATCAGTAAACGCGAGGTGAACCAGGCGATGCCGAGGGAACAACGACAGCAGAAGACGAAGCAGAAGAAGCCTCTGTTGGAAGACCCCCGCTACGTCAAGAGGTTCGGAGCTGGGGCCGGAGGTTGCTGGGACCTCGACGCATTTTCGAACGGTGAGGAAGAGGCGCAGACGCGGGCGCAGCAGCGCCTCCGCGAGATGAGGCGAGGGCGGGTGCACGTGGCGGAGACCGTAGTGACTGTGGTGGTGAAGGACGTCAACGATAACGCGCCCGTCTTCCCCAACGTCACCATCTACGGCGAGGTCCAGGAGAACGGCCCCATCGGTAGGTACCCCCCACACGGCGCAGGAGAACGGCACCGTCGATAGGTACCCCCACACGGTCCAGGAGAACGGCCCCATCGGTAGGTACCCCTCACACGGTGCAGGAGAACGGCCCCATCGGTAGGTACCCCCACACGGTGCAGGAGAACGGCCCCATCGGTAGGTACCCCCACACGGTCCAGGAGAACGGCCCCATCGGTAGGTACGTTTAAAGTGATTTTCCTCATCATGTGAGAGTGGGTAAGTACTCACCTGTGGGTCAAGTCGATAGCCACCCTCGCCATAATCCTTGTAGTCGACCTCCACAGGGAGGACCTGGTAGGTAGTTCTACGTGGGCAGTGAGCGACCGCTTTGTGAAGACCGCAACAACTGTGGTAGTTATGTGCACGTTGTATTCCACCGATGACCCCGGAAATATACAACTGATATCTTAATGTCATGACGTCTATACAACTGTCACGCCGTCTATACAAATGTTACATCGTCTATACAAATGTTACATCGTCTATACAACTGTCACGCAGTCTATACAATTTTGTGAGATCACGCCAAGCTGGTAGGAAGAAATATTTCTAAGGAATTATGAAGACGTAAATGCCTGGTATATCCCTAATATGATTCTCTACGCTTAATACCACTGCAGTATAATGGAAGGTATACCTACTTCTTATCCTTAGGAAAAGTTTTAAAACTTTTATCTCGTTGCCTTGGCGCTTGGGTCTAAAAACACCGCATTGCTAATGAGATATTTAGATGCTGCAGTTGGCAGAGAGCCAGCCATAGAGCAACATCCAAATCCCTCCCATCCACTCTGGCCCGGGCCTCCTCCATCCCTTCATTTTTAAATCCTCACCAAGGTAATAGGAAGCGCCCGTCATACGGGTCCCGCGCACCGCCAAGATGGCCGCCAAACTCCCAACCGGGTGGAGGAAAAAATATATATTCGCTCTGCTGGTCTATCCTCATAGCGTTCTGATACGGGGGATCCGCGGGAGATTAGATCGTCATTAAATAGCAATAATTGCCTGACTGGATTATGGTAATGGACTCTGCAAGGCAGCCTCTGGGGCGTTAGTGGCTAGAGCAGATAGGGGATCATGTTTACTAGTCATGACCGCCAGAAATCCACACGCACAGACCATCGTAAAATTTCCGGGTTGGGGACGGGGGGGGGGGGGAATCTGGGAGAATTACATGGAGTTATTTTCCCGAGTATTATAAAGGTCTTAAGAATCCTTTAGCACACACACACACACACAAAAAAAAACTTTTGAAAGAAGACTTTTCACTAGAGAACGTGAAACTATTTATCTAGGATGGAACACATCTAGTGGTCTCTAGATGGAACTCATGCAGTGGTCTCTAGAGAACGTGGAACTATTTGTGTTGGGTAGAATACATCTGCTGGTCTCTAGAGAACGTGGAACTATTTATCTAGGATGGAATACATCTAGTGGTCTCTAGACAGCGTAGTACGGTCATCTAGGATGGAAAATATCTAGTAGTGCGGCAAACTTAGAAGGTAAGACCCGAACCTTTGGACAGGTTCATCTAGACCTAGAGACCTCCTGTGGAGAATGATCAGAGGATGGGAACTAAACAGCGACAGAATCATTACATAAAGTAGACCAGACGTCTTCACTTAACGCCATCACCACTTTAAACCTACGGGAAGGGAATCCTCGATGTAGAACCTCCGGAGGAATCCTCCATCGTGGAGGAGAGGGGGAAGCCCTCCGCTGCCACACACGGAAACCTGACGTCTAGAGCGGAAACCTCCCACCCACCATGGGCCGGGGGGAGAGGGGATGGGTAGTACGGCCACAGTGCAGACCCTGAGGTCATGGATGAAGTTAAGGGAAAACTAGTTGGCTTTAAGGTAAGGAAGCGCGCTGCCTCTCTCTCTCTCTCTCTCTCTCTCTCTCTCTCTCTCTCTCTCTCTCTCTCTCTCTCTCTCTCTCTCCGCGGTAAACCCCTTGGCTAGAGAGAGCGGGGCCTTTTGTCGTATCTGTATACTTCATACTCGAGTTTACCGGCCGGCCCAGGGATGTTTGTCGTTGTGTTGCTCCCGGGAAGAAAAATAAAATGGGTGTTATGGGAAGAGCTGTAGCATAGTGATCAGCCGGTATAACGTAGGGATGAGCTGGTATAACGTAGTGGTCGGCTGGTACAACGTAATGGTCAGTTGATATAACGTGAGGCTCAGCTGGTATGATGTAGGGGTCATCTGGTATGATGTAAGAGCTGTTATAACGTAGGTAGCAGATGGTAATTCGCTGCAGGGACAGCTGGTACAGGAGGCAGGGAGCTGGTTATGAAAAAGGTGGTGCGGAGTACAGATAGTTTAGTGAATTGCTGTTAACAGAGAGGCAATGGAAGTAGTCATAAGGCCAGCTATCCCCTCGCTGTTCCACTTGCCCGTTGATCCCCCTTCCCCCCAATCTGAGACCCCCCTGGAACTGCCATCAGTCTCCTTAAGCACCACCCCCAGCTGCTGTGGCTGCCAGACGTAAGAGCAGTGTTGGCTGTGCAGGTCCGCCATCCCCAGTTGGTAAAGTTATAGTTTGGACATAACATTACACACAGGTTTGGTTGGCTCTTCGTCTCGTCCACCCCCCCCCCCTTTTTTTGTTCATTATAGAGTGAAATGTTCTTCACTGTATCTCAGATGATGAGCTGTTTTGTTATTGCTGTGTGACCAAACAAAATAAAAAAAGCTTTTTCTTGTCTTTAGATTTGTGAAGTAGAACTGATATGATAAGCTTTTCCAGAGTGAGTCTTCCTCTTCATTCATACGTTCCTGATTTTATTACCATCATAAATAACTCCACGTCAGGTTGCCTTGAGCTCTTGCTGTTTGCTGAACAAATGTTTATGTCTCCTTCAATGAGATGAATTAATTGCATTTTGTCTCGGGAAGTTTTCATGACTGTTAATGCTTCACTTCAGAGGGAGGATTTAAGTGAATTACTGAGGTACTGTGATAATTATGATGATGTGTGTGTGTGTGTGTGAGAGAGAGAGAGAGAGAAAGAGAGAGCGCTTGCTGGTATTCAGATATGGATGGCTCCAGCGTGCCATCAACAGACTGGCAGTGAGTGTGCACACCGGCTTGAGTTGGGTGTGTGAATGTTTGCATGCGCTGCCATCCGCTGCAGGTTGAAGCAACCACCTTTATATGGACGTGTGATAAAGCTTTTCATTACAGGTGGTTGACGCTGGTAATTATGAGCCCTCGATATTTTTTGGGATTCTCAACACCCGAACACATTTCTGGGATATATATATATATATATATATATATATATATATATATATATATATATATATATATATATATATATATATATCAACGGAAATTGAGTTAACAAATGTAGGCTTTGATGTCTGAAGTTGTTAAAGAATGTGGGACAAGGGGAAACGTAGTTTGTGCTGATTCTATTTCTGATGGGTTAGTGTGGGCCCAATTTGCTGTTATGGTCAGCACTCCGCAGCATGTTGACAAATCATACCTCTGGTGTTTGCTTCACCAGCTCAGTAGCATTACGCCACACTGCTATTTCTGACGGATTAGAATTGAAACCATATTTTTCCATAGCTGTGGGATCTCAGTATTTCCCTCTTAGATTAGGAGAGAACAGACTGATCCCCAGTGCACCTATCATCTGCTTCTAGTTCAGCGTTCTTAAGTCTGCCTTTCCCAAGCTCCTGTAGGACCCGTGTTCTACCACGAAGCTTTTTCATGTACCTCGTCCCGTCCCTCAACCCTCCCCTCCCGCATGCTTTCACCATTTTGCATGTGAGCTTTAAAGTAAAGGCGACACTGTTATTTCGGAGAAGTATTTTTAGTCGTGCGTCCATTTGTTTTCGTGCCTGCCTTCCCACTGAAGTCTAGCAAGTGAATGGATGAAAGGAATGCAGTGTATGTACCATTGTTTGTTTGGTCCGTCTGTGGGGTCCCTCAGACGCGTGCGACGTGTGATGATGGTCATGCACATCATGACATTGTTGTGGAGTACACCAAACACAGTCGTGAGCACTGACTGGCCCGGTGGTGGTCAGTTGAGGCTTTGCCTCTCGCACTCGTGGGTACGGTACGACCCGTGGCCTCTGACCTGACCCAAAGCCATTCATCATTCCCAAGGGTCGCAGCGTCGTGCTCAAGGGTCGGAGCTTCGTGCTCCAGGGGTCGAGGCTTCGTGTTCCAGGTATGTGTTTATATGTCTGTTAATGATGTATTACACGAAAGTAACAGTGAGGATGAAGGTCTTCACGTAGAAACTGTAGTCCTCTGTCGACATATTAGAAGAACGGGTAATGGATAGGTCGATTGAGCAATAGATAGTGTCCACACGTCCGTGTGGTTCAGAGTGATGGATAGCATTGACGGATAGGGGTGTAGAGTTCAGGGATAGAGACTGTTCTTGTGCAACAAGGGAATAAATGATGCCAAGGATAGATAGATAGATAGATGCACGTGGCAGAACGCGAGGCCCAAGGATAAATAGATGTACGTGGTAGAACTGTACCTTTGGCTCACTTCCATGTCGCTGCTGTCTGTAGTAAAGAATTCGTGAGATTCGTGCAGGAGTGAGCGGTCTGGGTTCATTCGTAACAGCCCGGCCTGACCTCAAAGGTAACCTCCTGTGGGACCATCACAAGAGCTGGATGACCTCATGCCGTCTCCCGTCAGCCGAGATGAGGGACCAGGGTTCGACCCTCGTCTAGTACCAGTGGTTTCCCTCCCTTATTTAATTCCTCTCCCAGAGAATAATTGGATGAGAGGGTAAGGTGGAGGGTCACCCATGGTGTGTGGGGCCCTCCTCTGCCACCCATCACTAGCCTGGCCTTCCCCTGCCGCCCACCAGCAGACTGATCCTCCCCTGCCGCCCACCAGCAGACTGATCCTCCCCTGCCGCCCACCAGTAGCATGGCCCTCCCCTGCCACCCACCAGTAGCATGGCCCTCCCCTGCCACCCACCAGCAGACTGGTCCTCCCATGCCATGTGGCATGGCATGTCCATAAGATACATATCTAAGTGATCAAATTATGATAATTAAAGATTTTAGAAAAAAAAGGGGGGGGAAGGGAGGCGGGGGCAACTAAAGATGTAGTAAATAAAAAGTTCTATGAAGAGTTATGTATGAGTTTGACTGGATGACTAAGTTAAGAAGCTTTGATGCATCAAACCCGGCCCCGCTCCGGGCCTGACAGAGAGCGTGTCTCACCATAGTAAGTCTTGTATTAGAGATGAACGAAATTCTTGCGTGAAGAATTTGAGGCGTTCTATCCTTAACGTTCTTAGTAGACGAGGAGATGAAAGGCTCCTGCCTTTTAAAAAGGCTCAGTGGCGGTAAAAGTCCAAGTAAGAGAGAGAGAGAGAGAGAGAGCTGTGTCCTGGAGGACCACTGTCGTCCCCGGGGCCATTCCAGGACTTATTCTTTGATCATTTAATCAGCGTCTGATGACGCGTTCACTGCCGGCCAGCCAGCTGCCTGCGACCTCTCTCTCTCTCTCTCTCTCTCTCTCTCTCTCTCTCCCCACCTCCTGGCGTCCCACTCAGTGGCTCCCTGGATGAGACGGATGTGATACGAATGGTTTGTAGTCACACTTTCTAAAGTGATCTTACACTTTTTCTTTTATAAGTGGTTCACTGGTACATTGTCGGCACTTATAAAGCCCAGCAAGTCGATCTCTCATTCCTCTAACAGTGGAAAAGTTTGGGAAAGGACCACTAATGAATATCCAGTTCCCATCACTTACACTGACCTGTAAAGTATTGGTTGTAGTGGTGGTATTAGTTTTGTAATCAGCGGTAGTCATTACACAATGTTAGTTTTAGTCTCCGACCACTGGAGCGGGTATTTATATAATGTATATGATTTACATTTAGTATTAATACCTTTCCAGTGTTGATAGTAATTTCCAGGTTGTGGTGGTAGTGATGTAGGTGTTGTGGTAGTTCCCAGATTGTGGTGGTAGTGATGTAGGTGTGTTGGTAGTTCCCAGATTGTGGTGGTAGTGTTGTAGATGTTGTGGTAGTTCCCAGATTGTGGTGGTAGTGTTGTAGTAGTTCCCAGATTGTGGTGGTAGTGTTGTAGGTGTTGGTAGTTCCCAGATTGTGGTGGTAGTGTTGTAGTAGTTCCTAGATTGTGGTGGTAGTGTTGTAGGTGTTGTGGTAGTTCCCAGATTGTGGTGGTAGTGTTGTAGGTGTTGTGGTAGTTCCCAGATTGTGGTGGTAGTGTTGTAGATGTTGTGGTAGTTCCCAGATTGTGGTGGTAGTGTTGTAGTAGTTCCCAGATTGTGGTGGTAGTGTTGTAGGTGTTGTGGTAGTTCCCAGATTGTGGTGGTAGTGTTGTAGGTGTTGTGGTAGTTCCCAGATTGTGGTGGTAGTGTTGTAGGTTAGATCTGGATGACAAGTTGAGTCAATTTATTAAGACAATGTAGGCTGTGTGATTGCACATGACCGTCTAGAGACAAGGAAGGAGGCAGGATATCTCGAAACAAGGGAGGGGACAAGCTGTCTGGAGACAGGTGAGGGAAGAGACCGTGTAGAGACAAGGGAGGGGACAAGCTGTCTTTAGAACAGGGAAGGGACTGAACGTCTGGAGATAAGGGAGGGGGACAGACCGTCTGGAGACAAGGAAGGGAAGTGACCGTCTAGAGACAAATGAGGGGACAGACCGTTCCTAGGGGAGGGGATTGACAGTCTAGAGACAAGGGAGGAGACAGACCGTCCAGGGACAAGGAAGGGGACAGACCGTCTAGAGACAGAAGAAAAAAAGTGCCCTGATCTGGGTGGACATGAGACGGAGAAGACACAGCCACTGAGTGTGTGTGTGTGTGTGCGTGTGTGTGTGTGTGTGTGCGTGTGTGTGTGTGTGTGTGCGTGTGTGTGTGTATAGACGTAAGTGAAATAGGGTTCCATCAGTCGTGTTTATTTCCTTGTTATCATTTCGCCTGAGGTGCGTCTCTCTCACACCGAGAGAGAGAAGGAGATAGATAGATAGATAGATAGAGAGAGAGAGAGAGAGAGAGAGAGAGAGAGAGAGAGAGAGAGAGGCTCTTTCTGACGAGTGTGTTCAGTTTTCATCCAGGGGGGCGCGCGCGGCTTCATGCCCTCATGATTTTTCAATTTGAGAGTGTTCAGTCACGCGTGCAGCACATCACATTATGCCGGGTTGAACTAGCAGCGTTCAGCGACTTGTTCATAATTTCCCGCGCCAGTGTTACTCTCATCAGTGTTTTACAGGCGTGTGAACCTGACACACTAACGCTCAGTAAAGGTAACTTCTGCTTGAGTGATTTTGTTGTTGTTGTTGTTGTTGTTGTTGTACATTTTCGCCAGTTGGGAGAGAGTGGGAAAAGTGTGGAATAACCACTGGGGAGACAGTGGGAGCAGTGTGGAATAACCAGTGGGGCGACAGTGGTTGAAGAGGAAGTTATTTTCTCGTGTGGCTATGTTGGTTCCACTTAAGGAAGTGTTCAAGATACCACTTGTGTGGAACATGCTCCTCCCCACCTTTCTGTTCACAGTGTTCGCACCACAAGAACTGTGGAAAGTTCTCGCCCCAGTGGTGCTTGACACGTTCCTCCTCATGGTCGTGTCGTGTGGTAGAGCTCACGACACAGCAGAACACTGAAGACGGCCCGCTGGCCTGACAACATACCTGGCTAGGAATGATATACGGGACGCAACACCCTCCCTCACTCACTCCCTCACTCACTCCTGAGAGAAGGAGACAGACAGACAGAGAGAGAGAGAGAGAGAGAGAGAGAGAGAGAGGTTTCCTATCATTTGTTCCTAGATTTACTTCCCTATTTTTTCTGTGTGTGTGTGTGTGTGTGTGTTGCTAGATGTCTTGCTGCCGTTGTTTTTGTGTGTGGGTTTGACCTGTGCTGGTCCGGTGGCAGATGACACTAACCTCCTGCCGCGGCCACAGACCTGTCGGCGTGCGTGGTGTGGGCGTGGGACGCCGACGACCAGCAGGAAGGCACCAACGCCCGCCTCACTTACTCCGTCGAGAAGAACGTGGTGGACGAGCGCTCCGGCCAGGCCATCTTCGCCGTCAACCCCGAGACCGGCCTCGTCCGCACCGCCGTCTGCTGCCTCGACCGCGAGACCACGCCCGAGTACCACATCCAGGTGGTGGCCACGGACGGCGGCGGCCTCAAGGGTGAGTGTACCACCTGGCCAGAGGTCCTGGTGAGGCCTGCCACATCCAGGTGGTAGCCACGGATGGCGACGGCCTCAAGGGTGAGTGTACCACCTGGCCAGAGGTCCTGGTGAGGCCTACCACATCCAGGTGGTGGCCACGGATGGCGACGACCTCAAGGGTGAGTGTACCACCTGGCCAGAGGTCCTGGTGAGGCCTACCACATCCAGGTGGTGGCCACGGATGGCGACGACCTCAAGGGTGAGTGTACCACCTGGTTAGAGGTCCTGGTCAGGTCTGGTAGTCGACCAGGTGAGGCCCGGTAGTCGGCCAGGTAGTCCTGGTGAGGTCTGCCAGATGGTCAAGGGTCGTCATGAAGCCTGACAGCTGGCCATACTGAAGCCTACCAGGCGGCCAGTGGGTCATAGTAATTCTGTCAGCTGGCCAAGGGTCATGGTGGGTGTGTCAGCAGTTCAGGGTTCATAGTGGATATATATATATATATATATATATATATATATATATATATATATATATATAGTAATGAATGTAATTTGATACCATTAAGATAATTAATTGTATTGTACCAGAGGATTTTTTAGCTACATTAATAAATTCCTATAATTGCATGCATAATTATATTTATATATATATATATATATATATATATATATATAATTTTATACAGTGATGTTTTAATTTGTATTGAATACTTTATAGTTTTAATTCCATTTGATGTGTATGGAGAGGTAGGTACAATTAGAATAATGTGTAGGGTGGTTCATCGTGTGATAGTCATGACTTTGCTGGAGTTGAGTGGTAAATACTGCACGGGGAGGGAAAGGAAACTGAAGAGAGAGGAGAGTAGAGAGGGAAAGAGGAGGAGGTGAGTGGCAACGAAAGAGAGAGAGAGAGAGAGAGAGAGAGGGGGGGGGGACTAACGGGAAGCAGAGGTAGTGAAAATAACGAGGGAAAACGGCACTGGAGATAGGGAGGTGTAGAAAGAGTGGAGGTATAGGGGTGGTCAGGCGGGGAGACATGGTGAAGAGTGAAGGAAATGGAAGATGAGGGAGGAAGGGTGTGGAGCAGTTCCTGCCAGAGAGACGGACGGCATGAGAGGATCATCACTTTATGTTCAGGGGGACTTAATACACCACAAGGAGATATGATGTAGTATACCATGGGGATATATATATATATATATATATATATATATATATATATATATATATATATATATATATATATATATATATATAACTTAGTATACCACGGGGATATATAACTTGGTATACCATAGGGTTATAACAGTATACCACAGGGATAAGGTTCTATATTGACTGGTTATGATTGGATAGATGTTCCGCAGACAGTGTTTACATTCATTTGTGTTTCTCCTCATCTTAACCACGCCATTACGTCCTGTCGTTCATATTAACCACGCCCTTACGTCCTGTCGTTCATGTTAACCACGCTGTTAGGTCCTGTCGTTCATGTTAGCCACGCTGTTACGTCCTGTTGTTGATAATTTATGATAATTCAGTAAGGATTTAGTCATTCGTTAGGAAAGACCTTAACATTCCTGATGCATTTTTAACCGTAGTTAGTCTTTGTAGTTAACTAAACGGAACAGGGTTGGCTGTGCGTGGACGTGTTATTATTATAATACGTCTCGCTGAAGGAGTCAGGCGCTGGGAGTATGAGTGGAAAAAGGAAATTTCCTTTATCTTCTTCTTCCCCTCCTCTACCACCGCCACACAGGCACAGGTGCGGTGGTGGTGCGGCTGGCAGATGTGAACGACAACTCGCCGCGGCTGACCCGCGACCTGTGGCAGGTGGAGGTGGACGAGACCTGGGGCAGCGGAGGGGCCAGTAATGCGACTCTGCTGGTCGTCTCCACCGCTGACCACGACACCTCCAACTACTTCTTCTACCGGGTCAGTGTGTCACCCACCCACTTCCTTCACTACGGCCATTTTTTCCATGAACTATATATATATATATATATATATATATATATATATATATATATATATATATATATATATATATATATATTTGTCGCCGTCTCCCGCGTTTGCGAGGTAGCGCAAGGAAACAGACGAAAGAAATGGCCCAACCCACCCCCATACACATGTATATACATACGTCCACACACGCAATATACATACCTACACAGCTTTCCATGGTTTACCCCAGACGCTTCACATGCCTTGATTCAATCCACTGACAGCACGTCAACCCCGGTATACCACATCGCTCCAATTCACTCTATTCCTTGCCCTCCTTTCACCCTCCTGCAGGGGATGAGTCCATGAGTTTACGACTGTATATGTCTCGTATGGTATGTTCTGCGGGGTACCCAGACTCTTATTACTCGTCTATATATATATATATATATATATATATATATATATATATATATATATATATATATATATATATATATATATATGAGTCCACGAGGAAAATGAAACATAAGTTCCCAAGTGCACTTTCGTGTAATAATCACAACATCAGCGGAGACACGAGAGAAATATAACAGTCAGTTGATATACAACGAAGAGACGAAGCTAGGACGCCATTTGGTAAACATGTGATAAATATATCGTTACGCAACACTGGATAACGCTGTCTTAAGGTGGGAACGGGTATAAATTTTATGGTTGAATGAAGATTTAGCATATTTCTTTTTCTTAATCTCATCTAAGGGTAAGGGAGGAAGGGTACTGGCCCGCGGATCTCCTGCGGGTGACTGATAGGAGGGGTAAGGGAGAGGCTAGAAATATTACCTTCCTATATTATCACATTTTAAAAGTGGCGGGGACGGGGGAACAGAAGGATCAAAGCCAGGAATTTTATTCAAAGGGTCACCGTGTTACACAGTAACCATTGACTTACTGTGTTACACAGTAACCATTGACTTACTGTGTTACACAGTAACCATTGACTTACTGTGTTACACAGTAACCATTGACTTACTGTGTTACACAGTAACCATTGACTTACTGTGTTACACAGTAACCATTGACTTACTGTGTTACACAGTAACCATTGACTTACTGTGTTACACAGTAACCATTGACTTACTGTGTTACACAGTAACCATTGACTTACTGTGTTACACAGTAACCATTGACTTACTGTGTTACACAGTAACCATTGACTTACTGTGTTACACAGTAACCATTGACTTACTGTGTTACACAGTAACCATTGACTTACTGTGTTACACAGTAACCATTGACTTACTGTGTTACACAGTAACCATTGACTTACTGTGTTACACAGTAACCATTGACTTACTGTGTTACACAGTAACCATTGACTTACTGTGTTACACAGTAACCATTGACTTACTGTGTTACACAGTAACCATTGACTTACTGTGTTACACAGTAACCATTGACTTACTGTGTTACACAGTAACCATTGACTTACTGTGTTACACAGTAACCATTGACTTACTGTGTTACACAGTAACCATTGACTTACTGTGTTACACAGTAACCATTGACTTACTGTGTTACACAGTAACCATTGACTTACTGTGTTACACAGTAACCATTGACTTACTGTGTTACACAGTAACCATTGACTTACTGTGTTACACAGTAACCATTGACTTACTGTGTTACACAGTAACCATTGACTTACTGTGTTACACAGTAACCATTGACTTACTGTGTTACACAGTAACCATTGACTTACTGTGTTACACAGTAACCATTGACTTACTGTGTTACACAGTAACCATTGACTTACTGTGTTACACAGTAACCATTGACTTACTGTGTTACACAGTAACCATTGACTTACTGTGTTACACAGTAACCATTGACTTACTGTGTTACACAGTAACCATTGACTTACTGTGTTACACAGTAACCATTGACTTACTGTGTTACACAGTAACCATTGACTTACTGTGTTACACAGTAACCATTGACTTACTGTGTTACACAGTAACCATTGACTTACTGTGTTACACAGTAACCATTGACTTACTGTGTTACACAGTAACCATTGACTTACTGTGTTACACAGTAACCATTGACTTACTGTGTTACACAGTAACCATTGACTTACTGTGTTACACAGTAACCATTGACTTACTGTGTTACACAGTAACCATTGACTTACTGTGTTACACAGTAACCATTGACTTACTGTGTTACACAGTAACCATTGACTTACTGTGTTACACAGTAACCATTGACTTACTGTGTTACACAGTAACCATTGACTTACTGTGTTACACAGTAACCATTGACTTACTGTGTTACACAGTAACCATTGACTTACTGTGTTACACAGTAACCATTGACTTACTGTGTTACACAGTAACCATTGACTTACTGTGTTACACAGTAACCATTGACTTACTGTGTTACACAGTAACCATTGACTTACTGTGTTACACAGTAACCATTGACTTACTGTGTTACACAGTAACCATTGACTTACTGTGTTACACAGTAACCATTGACTTACTGTGTTACACAGTAACCATTGACTTACTGTGTTACACAGTAACCATTGACTTACTGTGTTACACAGTAACCATTGACTTACTGTGTTACACAGTAACCATTGACTTACTGTGTTACACAGTAACCATTGACTTACTGTGTTACACAGTAACCATTGACTTACTGTGTTACACAGTAACCATTGACTTACTGTGTTACACAGTAACCATTGACTTACTGTGTTACACAGTAACCATTGACTTACTGTGTTACACAGTAACCATTGACTTACTGTGTTACACAGTAACCATTGACTTACTGTGTTACACAGTAACCATTGACTTACTGTGTTACACAGTAACCATTGACTTACTGTGTTACACAGTAACCATTGACTTACTGTGTTACACAGTAACCATTGACTTACTGTGTTACACAGTAACCATTGACTTACTGTGTTACACAGTAACCATTGACTTACTGTGTTACACAGTAACCATTGACTTACTGTGTTACACAGTAACCATTGACTTACTGTGTTACACAGTAACCATTGACTTACTGTGTTACACAGTAACCATTGACTTACTGTGTTACACAGTAACCATTGACTTACTGTGTTACACAGTAACCATTGACTTACTGTGTTACACAGTAACCATTGACTTACTGTGTTACACAGTAACCATTGACTTACTGTGTTACACAGTAACCATTGACTTACTGTGTTACACAGTAACCATTGACTTACTGTGTTACACAGTAACCATTGACTTACTGTGTTACACAGTAACCATTGACTTACTGTGTTACACAGTAACCATTGACTTACTGTGTTACACAGTAACCATTGACTTACTGTGTTACACAGTAACCATTGACTTACTGTGTTACACAGTAACCATTGACTTACTGTGTTACACAGTAACCATTGACTTACTGTGTTACACAGTAACCATTGACTTACTGTGTTACACAGTAACCATTGACTTACTGTGTTACACAGTAACCATTGACTTACTGTGTTACACAGTAACCATTGACTTACTGTGTTACACAGTAACCATTGACTTACTGTGTTACACAGTAACCATTGACTTACTGTGTTACACAGTAACCATTGACTTACTGTGTTACACAGTAACCATTGACTTACTGTGTTACACAGTAACCATTGACTTACTGTGTTACACAGTAACCATTGACTTACTGTGTTACACAGTAACCATTGACTTACTGTGTTACACAGTAACCATTGACTTACTGTGTTACACAGTAACCATTGACTTACTGTGTTACACAGTAACCATTGACTTACTGTGTTACACAGTAACCATTGACTTACTGTGTTACACAGTAACCATTGACTTACTGTGTTACACAGTAACCATTGACTTACTGTGTTACACAGTAACCATTGACTTACTGTGTTACACAGTAACCATTGACTTACTGTGTTACACAGTAACCATTGACTTACTGTGTTACACAGTAACCATTGACTTACTGTGTTACACAGTAACCATTGACTTACTGTGTTACACAGTAACCATTGACTTACTGTGTTACACAGTAACCATTGACTTACTGTGTTACACAGTAACCATTGACTTACTGTGTTACACAGTAACCATTGACTTACTGTGTTACACAGTAACCATTGACTTACTGTGTTACACAGTAACCATTGACTTACTGTGTTACACAGTAACCATTGACTTACTGTGTTACACAGTAACCATTGACTTACTGTGTTACACAGTAACCATTGACTTACTGTGTTACACAGTAACCATTGACTTACTGTGTTACACAGTAACCATTGACTTACTGTGTTACACAGTAACCATTGACTTACTGTGTTACACAGTAACCATTGACTTACTGTGTTACACAGTAACCATTGACTTACTGTGTTACACAGTAACCATTGACTTACTGTGTTACACAGTAACCATTGACTTACTGTGTTACACAGTAACCATTGACTTACTGTGTTACACAGTAACCATTGACTTACTGTGTTACACAGTAACCATTGACTTACTGTATTAGACAGTAACCCTTGACCTACTGTGTTACACAGTAACCATTGACTTACTGTGTTACACAGTACCCCTTGACCCAGTGTTACACAGAAACTTTTCACACAATGTTACATCGGAAACGCCTGGCTGACTGTCACACACTCACCTCAAACTCACAGTCTTCACAGAAATACAGTGAGTAATGAACAGCGAGGATGAGTGCATGTTATGCTGGACTTCAAAACGTCTGACCCGGTATAAGGAGACAAGTGTTATGTTCTGCTTTAAAGATTAAGTTACGGCGACTGAATATTCTAACCTTGGAATTTAAGATGTAACTGACGCACACAGCTAACAATTGAGATGATATTCACACCGTACTCTTGTTACAAATCCCCTTTCATGAAACCCAACTCAGCAGGTATACTCCTCACGTCCATGTGTTTCTCAGAAAAAAAAAAAAAGGCGTTTACGTCATGACACACTTTAAAGTTAACCAAAATTACTCATTGTGTCATCATAAGCGGTCAGCACACGGCCTGTTCAACTGTACTAACGTAACCCTTGTTCTCTAGTTACCCACACCCTCTCAAGCCCTCCCTCATGGTCACCCTAGCCGACCTCTCTGGCTTCCCCCTCCTCCAGGAATAATGGACACGAGATGAACAAAATTACCAACTCCCACAGTGCTCAGCCAACCTGGATTTGAACACTGCTTTTCAACCCATACTCAAATTACCCTCGCACCCAACACACACACACACACACACACACACACACACACACACACACACACACACTGGCCTTCGTGTTATAGTGGTTGTATATATATATATATATATATATATATATATATATATATATATATATATATATATATATATATATATATATATGTGTGTGTGTGTGTGTGTAATACAAGTTTAAGAGAAGGGGCAACAATGGAGAATAAAACTCTCCCACTAACGCACAAAAATAGTAATCACACCTCAATATACACGGGTCAGTCAAAGTGCTCTCCATCGCTATCATTTGGGTTTCACTTAATTGTGATCTCTGGTCTTAACCCGTTAGATATTTGTGTCATTTCACACCAAGTGGTGGCTGTCAGGTAACCTCGAAAAAAAACATTGGTAAATAAAGCAAGTCAGGTATTTCAGCGAACCTACCCACATAACGAAATGGTAGCTCTTGAACAACCCAGGCACTTGAATAAATCCACTTAATGAAACGATCGTCGTAAAAACAATTGACTTGGACACCCAACCTGAATCCCCTAATGGGTTTAGAATATGTCATTAAGAGTCTTCATTCACAGTGAGTGCATTTAGATGAACCTTTCCCCTACCGCCTTACTCATCTTTGGCACCGTATCCTATCCGTAATATGTGAGGACAAGAGGTTGACAGGGAGACGAGCTGAACAAAAGATGCCACGTCCTCACTTGTCCTGGGTTTTAAAAGCTCGTTCCTGTATAGGAGTCCATCACTTAATGTGTTCTACTGGCTTCTCAGAACCAACAATGGAGCGAGAGAGGTACGCACGCATTTCTTCCATGTCAAGGAAAGGAAAATCTTCCAGACGGTGTAAAAGGAAACGTTTTACTTGTATAATGGAAGAGTGAGGGGAGAGGAGTCATTGCCCAGTGGGGGGAAGAGACACAGGACGATGACAGATGCTGCTTGGTGAGGAACATCCCTGGATGGTGGGGTGTGTGGTACACATAGAGGCGTGTAGTAGTCTCTCGAGAGATGCTGTGGTAACAACAGGATACAGTGTTTGGTATAATACATCAGTCTTTCTCTATAACCGTCATGAACGGGAAATGGTCATCCTTGCTGGTGAGAAAATGAATAAATGCCTACATCTGTAAAAGGAAGGGGTGCCAGTTTATGATATTTTAGACTGTATCCAGAGTGTTAATCCCCCGCTGTTGTCCCGTTCAGTCCCCATATGCTTAAGGGTGTGTGGTTACTGTTGCAACGTGTATGTGTAAAGGTTATGCAGAAGGGAGTGGAAAGCGTTATTGATGTAGGGCAGTTTTAAAGTTATATGTTGATATTAGTCATTCTTTGTTCCGACGTTTATGTTCTTTGGAAATATCAGGATAATCATGACAATGTAGATTTTTTTATGTATCTTTGATTATATTAGGAAGTTAGAAAAATATATATACGTAGGGGTACAAACATCTTGCTCCTCTTAGTCTTAATACCGCGCTAGCTCTTACTAGCCCTTCTTAAATACGTGGGAGACAAATTTTGGGAGAAATGATGGCATTATGGAGATGAGGGAGAAAGCCAAATATCCTGGAAATAGAAAGACGTCAAAGGGCAGCAGGAGTGTCCAGCCCCTAAAGGGAAACTTGGTCATTAGCATTCGCTGGTGTTCACGACAGCGACGTGCATCAATGTAAACATATCTCACCGAGAGAAAGACTTTGATGGAATGACCTTTGTTGTAAATGCCAACAGCTCTTTTTTACATTACGTAATAGATTCAGAATCATAAACATTTTTATTACGTAATAGATTCAGAATCATAAAAGATTTAAAACATCTGATTTAAGGGTTGCAAGGATTTATGAACAGCTTGAAAGTGTAATTCCCCACAGCATGAACTGTGATAGGCTAAGCTGCTGCAGATACTAGGGGAATAAATGTGGTACCTGAAATACGAGAGATGAGATTCAATGAGACGTTAAAGGCCATGGAGAAGAGTAACGGTGGCCTTGATGAAATCCTTAAGGATTTTAAACCAATTGTATAACTTAGAAAACATTTAGTTCCTCAATAGGTGCAAGAAAGAGCAACCAGAGGCCATAGAAATATTAAAACGTGAGTAAAGATGTAGAAGTACTTTCCCACACATGATATGCCATAGCCGGTTTTGGCTTAAAACGTTTTCTCTTCCTCGTGAACATAACTCGTGCCAATGACATCTGCTAAGTGCCTTATTTTCATGCACATACATTCACACCCACCACTTTTGTGTATGTCCCAGCCTTTCCCATAGTTAATCCACCGAAATTCACTTTTGTCACATCCCTTCTCAGTTCATGATATCACCCCCCCCCCCCCCCCCCCCATCACATCTGTCGTGCTACTTCCCATTGTATGTAAACGTCCGGCTCAAAGAACACACCCATTATCTGTGTCTTACACCATGTTAGCAAAAGAAATCTTACGTCCGGCTTAAAGAACACACCCATTATCTGTGTCTTACACCATGTTAGCAAAAGAAATCTTACGTCCGGCTCAAAGAACACACCCATTATCTGTGTCTTACACCATGTTAGCAAAAGAAAAAGTCATCACCTCCCATATCGTCTGTATTTAATGTGCCTTCAACACCTTTTTGAAAACAATGTCTCCACCACCTGTTTCTAATTTCCTTTTCTCATAACATTCCTTCACCACCTTTTTCATTCCCTCTCCTTCCTTCCATGACAAGCCTCAACTACGCGTCCCTCCAGTTCCTTTCCCTCTGCTTAACATGGCTCCCATCACTTGTCTAAGGCACCCTCTTAAACTCCATTCCAGGGCCGTGGCGGGTGGAGCGACGCGCGGCACACAGACACAGCCTGGGTGGAGGTGCGGCTGCGGGACCTGAACGACAACCCGCCGCAGTTCCATCTCCCGCACGCCCACGTCACCATTAGGGAGGATGCCGCCCCCGGCACCCTTCTGGCCACTCTCCCAGCCAGCGATCCAGACATGGTGAGTGGCCCCTGCCTCCAGCACTGCTTTGGTATTTTAGACTCATTTCAGTGTTACTTTTTAGAATTGGTCATAGTATTGACTAGTGCTGGACTTCATGATGCCGGCCTGAATTGAACTGTTGTGATTGGAGGTCACAGCTGCTTATTTAATTTAGCTTGACTACCACAAAGTTTTGTCGTAAAAAATGTAAGTTTCTTAACTTTGTCTCTTCCTTCTGTATCTATCAACTGACTGTTCTAAGTTTTCTTTGTCATTCTTGTATCTCCCCTGACGATGTGATCATTACACAAAAGTGCACTTGGGAACTTACCATGTTTCATTATCCTCTTAGTTATCAGCACATACTATATCACGCGCATGATTGTGAACTATTGTTTATACATACACACAGAATAAGACCTAGGACTTATGGTGTTTCATTTTTCCTGGTGTGTATGAGGTTGTTCTAGATCACGTGCATTACTGTCACTGGAATATGTATATGTAGATAGGGTTAAGAAAACACGTTAATAATGTTCACACACGAAACCTATACATTCCCTAACATTCAATTTCCTAAGAATAAGTTTGTGTTCCATTCAGATAAACCAGCAGCAAGTGCATTACCATGTGGAAGGTGGGTGGGGTGCTCTCACTGTTGATGCTGATGGGGGTGTGAGGCTGTGGCGCACCCTAGACCGTGAGGCTTCTGGTGGGGAGGTGGGCATGGCCAAGGTTGTGGCCATGGATGGGGGTCACCCATCCCTCTCCTCCACAGCCACCCTCACCATTACTGTGACGGATGTCAATGACTGTCCCCCTCGGCTTCTTCCCCCTACTGTTCTGCATGTGACTGAAGGTGCTCCTGCCTCCCTCCTTGGTGTCCTTACAGCTACTGATGATGACGTGTGGGAACTGGGCCATGGCCCACCTTTCAACTTCACACTGGCACCCACCAACCCTGTCCACATCCTCAACAGCCTTTCTCTCAAGTACTACAATAGTGAGTATCAGCACTTTAATTCCGATGCCTGTAAAGCTATGATAGCATTAATGCTTTGATTTGCCGTACATCAGGTCCAGACTTTTTCTAGACCCTGCAGGTTTGTCATATTGGTAAGGGAATGACTGCAAATCATTTCCATGATATTTTCTGAAACTAATTGTACTGTATGGGGAGGGAGTTTTGCACTCATGAGGCCCCATCTCTTAAACGTTTTGTACTTCGTAGAGCTTCTTAAGTCTATGTATGCTGTCTTCATTAACCATGTTCTCAGTCATTCTGTTCCATTCATCCACCATTCATTCTATGAAATGTGATGTGAGATACTTGCTAGCCTGCCTTAGGGCAGAATCTCTTTATGTACAGTACTTAAAGCTAAACGTTTGGCATCATAAAGAGTGCAAGGGTGATCAAGTGTTTATCTTGTGAGGGAGGGAGTTGCAGGGGACCAAGAAGCTCAGTTTCAGCCAAGTATGTCATACTTCAACTCCACCTCTCTATAGGCAAATGGATCTTAGGGCAACTCAGAAAATCTGTTGTCTCTCCAGCATCAACAAATGCAGTTGGACTTATTAATCATGGAATCTCAGAGTTTCATGTAGAGTTGTTGTGTTTATCAAAAATAGATTAAGGCCTTGAGATTGTGAGTAGGATTATTTTTCTTAATCCACCTTTTAATATGTTGATAGTAACAAAATTTAGGGAAAATATGGAGGTTAATTATTGTAAAGTAGATGAAACATATCTAAATCAACAAAACCTGTGAAATTCACACCCAGCTTCTCTTGGCAAATGATGTTTACCTCATTTTGTATATTTGAAAAAGAATATGATTGTTTTAGTATTTTATTTGCATAATTTTGCTGGGAGGTTCGTTCACTGGAAATGGTTGCTTTCAGTGGGAGGAAGCAACTGCATTCATAGAACAAGCCTCCTAGCAACTGCCTGTAAACATAGGACTGAAACAATCCCAGTTTTTTATATGATACCAGAAATAAGGTAAATTTTGGTTGTTGGAGAAAGTTAGGTGAGGATTATGTAAGCTCTTGATTTCTACAAGTGTTTTACCTATACCTTTATTAATCTTTTCCCCCTACACTATTGATGTATTCGTTATCATAGATTAAAAAATGAGATTTTCACAGTTATGCTTCCTAGGTCGTAATATCCTACCATCCCATAAGAATAGGTATCATATTCTATAATGAGAATGGTTTTAGCACTAATATATACTTCTCCCAGCATATTTTGAGATCTTTCAACCTTCTTGAGCTGTAATGTTAAATTTGACAGATCCCTTCATATATTAGGTATTCATGGGTCCTTTCATTAATGTGTGGGAAACTGAAGTGTCATGTCAGATAATATAAGTAAGGGCTTATTGATAAAAGAGAGGTTAAGGAATGTGCCATGTTCTTATATTTTTTATGCTAACTAATGTGTCACTTTTAGTTAATCTATTTTGAGGTTTCATGTGCATAAGATTCATTTCTTAATGGTGCTTTACAGGAAGGGGATTTGCACTAGATATAGTAAAGACAAAGGTTTATCAGTATTTTATTAATAGGAGTTTGTACTGGAAAATGTGCAGTACGGACATGCACTGTGTACTTGCATACCAATATGTCAGGTGTGGCAGGTTTGGACAGTGGGCGTGGTGGGGCAGAGGTGTGGACAGAAGGACCTGTGGACAGGGAAGAGCATCGTCAGCTAATGGCTGAGGTGATGGTGGCAGATGCTGGAGGGCTGGCTACCACACAGCCCATAACCATCATCATTGGTGATGTGAATGACAACCCCATGAGGCCTGCAACCAAGACTATCTACCTCTGGAAGACTCAGGTCACTTATAAAATCTGTTTTTAAGTATTTCATCATTTATATAATGTTTTCAACCACAATTTTTTTCAGCCCCATCCAGTTTCTTTTCTTGATAATGTTGATCTCTTATACAAGAGTACAGGTAGCAAAATTTGTGCTTTATAAACAGTTGATCAGTTTCAAGAAGGCTGTTCTGCTGCATAATTTATCTCATAGCATGAAAATGTTGAATGTAGTTTATTTATTATACATCCGTGATTTACTCAGGCTGAAACAGTAGGATGGAGAAAAGGTATGGGCCCTCAAATCTTAGTTTATATTAAGTAAAGGAACAAGTCCCATGGCTAGTATGTCCAAAGCATATGGTACCATATGGCAGCTATTGTTTGATTAGATATAATGATTTTGACATAGTTGATGAGAGTAAGTGCAGCCTTCAAGATGCAAGAACCCCATAAAAGGGGTTTTATATGCAATTTTTTATGCTGTCAGTGGACAGAACCAGGGCATGTGAAGCATCTGAGGGTAAACTATGGAAAATTCTATTAAGCCTGGTTGTGGATAGGGAGCTGTGGTTTCTGTGCAGTATGCATAACAGTTACAGAATGGACGTGAGTGGATGTGGCCTTTCTTCATGTCCTGGCACTACCTTGCAAATGTGGGAAATAGCAGTCATGTATGATTTTTTTTTCTTTTACTTGCTCACCATTTCCCACACAAGGGAAGGGAACAAGGAAACATGGAAGACCAAATTGGAGATGGAGGGATGGAGTGAAAAAAAATTCTAAGTGCCTAGGGCTTGAACATGAAGGAAAATGAAAGACATGCAGAGGATAGAGTGAACTGGAGCAATGTGGTATACAGAGGGGCAACATGCTATCAGTGGACTGAACCTGGGTATATGAAACATCCAGGGAAATCCACAGAAAGGTCAGTGGGGCCTACTTATAGATAGGGGGCTGTGGTTTCCATGCATTAAATATGACAGTTAGAGAATGGGTGTGAGTGAATGAGGCCTTTTCTGTGTCTGTGGCACCACCTCGCCATGTATCTGACCAGCTTTAGAGCTTGTGTAAAGTCTCTCCAGATAGATACTGTCTTTGTTGATATATGTACATGAAAGCATGCATATGTACATGGAGGCATACATATGATGCATATTTGTGTGTATTTTTAGGTATAAATTTTTTTTCATGTTTACTCATCTCTGTTGATGGATAGTTGTAAGTAAAGCTTCTTGGTATGAACTAAACTGGATATGCACTCCAGAACCAATGTCATTTAACCCATGCATTCAAAAATGTGCAAAATAGCACAACTGCCACTCTTCAAGTTATTCAGCAGTGTATTTAAAGTGGTTGAACACCTGTGTTCCCAGCTTAGGTAGGGAAATGTCTTGTATGAATCACCAGATTTGATGACTGCTTGTGCACACTATGTTTTCATTGCACATACATATCTTTAAATGCTGAAAATTCAGTATTGATATTATTTTTGGTGACTGAGAGATGGCTTTACTTGCTCCTATACCGTATTGTGAGTAGTTTGATTATACCAACAGGGGGGAGGAGTAGATGTCGCACTGGGCAGAGTTTACGTGGAAGATCCTGATGACTGGGATCTTCAAGATAAAACTTTTGCCTGGGCAGGACCCCCTCACCCGCACTTCACTCTCCAACCCAGCACTGGGGATATCTTTGCCTCCACACAGCTCAGAGATGGAAGGTAAGAATGCCCCAGATGACAGGAAAGAATATTTACAGATTGTAGGTGTTCAATCATGGTGTTCCCATCCATGGTATTGAAGTGAAAATTGTGTTTACTTTACACTGACGATTCTATTCTTACAATACCAGTTGGTCTCATAGGAGAGATATATATTTTTGACTATGTACTATTTTCTGTTGCATTGTAGTTCACTTGGAAAAATTAATGAGGTTACTTCATTCTGAAACAGTAATTGAAAATTTAACTTTGAAATAACTCTTGATGAATCCTTTCCCACAATCAAACCTAGATCTAGTAAGTTAGTGAGATGATCATGTTCTTACTTACAGTGGACTGTACAATTTACAACTCATCATGAATTGCATTGTTTTTGTCTTGATCTATATTTTGGATGTCATATTCAAATCTTAGAGTGTTAATTGCTTCTGCATACAGGTAGGGTTATACTTTTTGAGTCATCATTTAAGAATATTAACCTCATTTTTCACATAAAATCCCTTGAATTTAGATGATCTTTATATTTACTCTTTCCCCTCTTAGCTTGTTCTACCAATCCACCATTAATATTGGTAGAGGTACTTCCTTATCTTGCCTAACTCTTCTCCTATACAGTTTCCTGTTGTGCTCCCTAGCCAATATATCCTTATTCCCCAGAGAACTGTTCCATGTTGACTTGCTCAGGTCCATTAGGAATCTTGAATGTTGTGATCATAACGTTCTTGTCCTCCAGCTGCCGTATGTCTATAGCAGTTGATTGATCCCTGTATCTCCACTCATTTAACTCTGGCACATTTTTTTTCTGCCTTCACACCTTTTCTAGTAAATCAGTTTGCCCTAATTGAGGTGACCCATCATGGGTTACACAATCTGAATTAGTTTAAATGTATGCTAACTTGGGAGAAATAGTACAACTTCAGGAAAGGTAGGGGATGTGTGGATCATTTGTTTGCATAATAGAGTTTGTGTGCTAAATATTTACAGGAAGATAATGAAATATATGTTGCATTTATGGAAATGTTGAAATTACATGATAAATTTGAGAGAGAGGCCTTGTAGAAGGGGCTACATATATATGGGTTAAGGCATGTGTGCGATTATGGAGGGAGGGGAATGAGTGATTCTTGAAGGTGGGTTTGTGTTGAGGTTGTATCATGTCTGGTTGTTTTATTTGTTTAAGAACTGAGTAGTGAGGGAAATGAACACAGGGGTCCATACTGGGGGATGATAGGGCATGGAAGGTAAATCACTTACTAACAGTAGGCAATGCAACTCTGGTGGTAAACTCCAGATGCTAGTGACAGAGTTTGGAAGAATGTGAGAAAGGAGGACGTTGATGGTAAATGTGAACAAATTGAGGGAACGAGGTGCATCATGGGTATGAGAGAAGGTGGTTTTAATGGTAAGGTCCCCAGAGGAAGTGGCTTACTTTGAATACATGTGACTGGGCATGGTAGAGGATAGAACTATGTAGGACTGGTATGACATTTGTATATGAAAATGTATAGGTGGAATGTCTCCATTTGATGTATACAAAGTAAGAAAAATATACATTTGTATGCCTGTGCATTTAAGATACCTTACTTGATTTTATGAAGTGCATTTGATTATATAGTAACAAAGATGCTTGGTAAAACGTCCTAAATCACATCAGCATACAAAGTGGCGCTTACAGTGATTCAGCTTTATAGATTCTGACCTTTTGTGGAGAGTTAGCAGTAAGCAGGAAATTTGGTTAGTTTGAAATTGAATTTATCTTGAAACTCACAATGATCATTTCTCTTCCCACTGATAAGTTATCAGCTTCCATAACTTGTGGTCAGGTATCCATCTTCCCCTATTCATGCTAACAAGACTAATTATTACATCATCACATTACTATCTATCACTGATGAAGACAAATTGTCTGTAGCTTATATGTTACTTTTCTTCTCTTGGTGGGACCACTAGGTATGAGTTACACTTCAGTGTGTGTGACAGAGTGTGGGGCCAGAAGGATGTGGCAGCCAAGGTGACTGTGCTTGTGAGGTACCTGTCACCTGAGGCCTTAGCTCATGCTATTCCTCTCACTCTGACACCCACCACACCAGCAGCACTTGCCACTGGATGGACACCCACAGTAAGTAACTTTTTTGATGTTAGTATTGTGTGTGGTAAGTCTTTTACTTCCATTTCTACATCTTTGCAAACTTAGGGCTGTTGATATTTGTGGAGTTAGCAGACACAACCATGATGTTCATCATATCATTGCTTGATAATAGATAAATGCATTTCCTGAAGACTGTTTTTCATTGACTTATTGCTTAGAGACTCAGAAACCGCCTGTCTCAGTGATTATTATCATAACATACTATGTAAAGGGATGGTATTGTATTTCTATAATAATGTGATGTCATTGCCAAGCAGCACATCAGTTGAAATTGTTTGAATGCTTCCTTATCATGTAGTGTTGTTGAATTTCAAGCTCTTGAAAATGGACCGTATATCCCAAATATGTCCAACACTGTTTATCACACAGCTTATTCCACTGGTTTGTTACTCTCATTAAGCCTTTATAACCTCTTCATTGGATCTTCACAAACCATATCAGTTTCAATGTGCTTTGTATATCCTTTTCAGTCAGTCATGGACCAGGGCTAGTTTTTGCTTTTTATTAGAAATAAGCAAGACTAGAGCTATGACTCAGACATTTTCATTGGTTTGTTTTTAGTTTATCAGCAGTGTTTTGTAGAACAGGATTTCTGTGCATGATTGTAAACCAGTGTATTATGTTTTTAGCATGGTGGAGGTGTCCTGGGTTCCCTGACAGAGGCTGTAATGGAAGTGGTCGGAAGGGCAGCTGAAGCTGTGGAGATCATCAGTGTGTATGGTAACTCCACACCAAACACTTTACCCCTTAGTATTTCCCAAAGGCCCACCTCCCTTGCCGTCCCAGCATTGCTAGCTCCGCAGCCTCTCTCATGTGTGTGGCTGAGCATGAGAAAAACGGATGGGAATTACATGGACCCAGTCAAGTTGCATGGGCTACTGGCACTCAACTTGCAACATGTGAGTACCAGCCCAGGCTGTCAGCTGGTCCATGTAGGACCCTCATTACCAAGTGTCAAACATCATAATCTACCTGACAGTGGTGAGCACACTCATACTTTTTATAAAGGCATATTGGTCAGGTCTAACTTTTTCATAATAAAACTGTGCTGGTAACATTTTCCGTAGCATGCATAGAAGTTATTACATCATATCAGTTGACTTTTAGTTTTAAGGTACCTCTAGGCAAGCAGTGTAAACTTAATTTAGGATCTTGACTTTGACAATTTTTGCTTATACCATATGAAACAACTTCCTATGTAGCTGCCCTGGCCCAGAGGCTAAATCTAGATGATCTCAGATAGCTGTGGCAACATGTTTCAAACAATGAGGAAAAAATTGTATCTCTGATCTTGTTTTTCACCATTCTTTTATAGTAGCAGATATTGCATCAACAAAAACATGCCCCATTTGTGGCCATCGCAGATAAAAGGGAAAATTGAATAGTTGAAAAAAAAACAAAAGAAATTAATTTGAGCTCCACAGGTGTGTGGAGATGTCTCTTTAGGGAGAAAAATTTGTAGTAAGAAGGAAAGACAAATAAGGTAGAGAATTCCACACTATCACTGTTCAAAGAAAGAAAGAGCAATCACAATGGCTGGTCTCACTCAGAAGCTATGGGAAGTAGCAGCCTGTTGCAGGTCATGGATCTAAGCAATAGTGACAGACATAAGCAAACATCTTTTGAGAGCTGTGACTGAAATCATTCTGTAGAACAGAGAGAAGGCAGGAACATCATAAGGAACAGAAAAATATGGTTGAAGAGAGGTGATAGCAGGAATAATTAAAATGGATAGCTTTTGATTCAACTGTGGCTAAGAGGTAGGAGAAGAGAGAGCTCCATGAGGCCTCCTCCTTAGACAAGTTAGAAGTACTCTATACTGACACAAATGAGACCGATAACAATATGGAATAGCTGCTCATAAGAAAAATTACATTGGCACCTGTACAACAGCCCCTGCTTTTTTGAAGCAGATTTAGTGATATTCATTTTGTGCAGTATTCAGGAGAGAGTAAATGGTTATACCTAATGTTTAAGTTGTTGCTGGGCTAAACTGAAGTGTTTTGAAATTCAGCCTTAAAAGATGAGTTTTGGAGATAGATGCAAACAGAAATTGCATTTTTTGCATTGCTTAATTTAATCAGGTCATTGCTAACCCACTTCATGATGCTGCATTGGTCAGAATTAAGAGAGGGAATTTGTTCAGTGTGAGAAGAAGAATGAGTGTTGGAGTCAGGAGGGGAAGGGAAGGTAATTTATAGTATGTAGAATCATCACTGTAAGAATAAATAGAGTTAAGAGGACAGAGATCATTTATGAAAAAGAAAGAGGATGGGCTGTAGGGAAAACCCCACCATTGACAGAGTAAGAGGAAGAAGTCAAGGTCACTCTGTCATTGGCTTCAGGCAATGAAATGGTGACAGCTATGTAATGTACATAGTGGTCTCAAATAACTGTATTGTTATGCAAGCAGGATATGTGTGAGTAATGTGTGATAGCCATTGCCTGACAAAATTTTTTGTACACAATATTCGCTATCTCTTCAATAACCATTGGTCATACTTGTTCACTCTTTCAGTTTCATATAGTTTGTAGGGTTACCAAGAAATGGCTAACATTCAGCAAATGAGACCAGATTTTGAGCCTTAGGCCAAACAGAATTGGCAGTGTTATCTCTAATACAGGTAGATGATTATTCTGACACAACTCATTATTTGTATCATTATCACCTAAGAGGTGTTGTACATCCAAGTTGCATCCCTCTGCTATCTTTACTGCAAAAATGGTTCTCTGTTATTCTTTCAACAAACTTGTCACTGGTATCAAAGCTACTGATCAGTTTTTACTATTCTATATGATCACCTACCATACCTTGGTATCCCAGATAGCAGCAAGATCATTGAATGTTGCAAGTTCTTTTACCCATTTCCACTGGAGAAGTTTTGTTTACCATAAGAAATTTGCATGTTGCAAATGATTTTGAAAATATTGCAGGATCTAAAGAATATCTTCGAGTTTTTTGTAGAAATTTGCATGATGCAAATGATTTTGAAAATATTGCAGGATCTAAAGAATATCATCGAGTTTTTAAGTAAAGTTATTATAGATAATATACCTTAATTAGGTAACCACTTCAGGTAACTGAAGTATGTTTTGTTATCATAACACTTATCATTGATCATACCAGGCAAGGAAAGCCTTAGCATAAAAGCCAAAACAATTCAAAACTAATAAAAGAGTTTGTTGTGAAGAATTATTTTAGTTGCAGATCTCAGCTCATGATACATTGCCCATTACACATATAGGGATTGAAGCTTGTACTTTAGATTCCTGCTTCCTGCCTGTATTCAAGATTAGTATTGGGTTCTTGTAACTTCTGATATACAGTACATTCTGTAATACTGAATGCAGTTAATCAAGACACCTTGATGGTGTTTTCATTCCAAATAATATTCATAAGTTTGTTTTGTTAGAAATAACATTGAGAACATTGAGAAATGAATATTATCAGAAGTACAGCTAGATATCTATGTTAGTTTACTTCTTACATAATTAAAGAAGTCCCTCAGAATACCCACATCAGCATTTATTTTACTGTTTCCACTGCAATGTTAACAGGTTGCTGCCTCACAGTTAAATGATTTACATCTACAATACTTGTGCTTGGAAATTTGTACTTAGCATAAAGTTTATATAGTGAACAAAGAGCAAAAAGGGAGGAAAAAGAGGAAAATTTGTAAAGGAATGTATGAAGTTTAACATTTTGTGGCAGACCACTGAGTTAAAACATGTTCTTGATCCCCATAAGAGAGAGAGAGAGAGAGAGAGAGGTGGGGAGATAAAAGGATAATTGCTTTAGCATTTATGGTAGTGCTTCCCTGAGTAGCTAGGGCTATCAGATCTCCAGCTTACCTCACCTTCCTTAACTGTTTTTATCAGTTTTATCCTGTTAATTCCATTCAGAAATTATTGGCAGCTGCATGTTCATGGCCAATCAAATTCTTACACATTTTCAAACTTCTGCAGCTTGAGAAGGTAATGAACCTGAGGGTAGTTGTGGAGGACACACACACCATTAACGAAGGAAATACTGAGGCACCGTCTGGTTCCCCTATCTCATCGCTTTTAGATACCACATCCCAACAGAATGTTGCATCCATGGCATCTGTTGCACTTCCTCTACAGGTAAATTTTCTTACTGACTTATTCTTCAGAAAAGTACTTCCTCTACTTGCAGGTCTTCTTCCAGATCCCTGTTGCATGTGCTCGTAAGCTCTGTTCACGGGCTTGTCTGCAGGTGTAGCCTTCGCAGACATAGCTTCTCATTTTTATGATAGCTGACATTTTTCATTTGCAGGCCTAAATCATGGCTCTCAGATTTTGATATATATCTTTTTTCTTTTTTCTTTCAAACTATTCGCCATTTCCCGCATTAGCGAGGTAGCGTTAAGAACAGAGGACTGGGCCTTTGAGGGAATATCGTCACCTGGCCCCCTTCTCTGTTCCTTCTTTTGGAAAATTAAAAAAACGAGAGGGGAGGATTTCCAGCCCCCCGCTCCCTCCCCTTTTAGTCGCCTTCTACAACATGCAGGGAATATGTGGGAAGTATTCTTTCTCCCCTATCCCCAGGGATAATATATATATATATATATATATATATATATATGTACAAAGGCAAAGGGGATAAGAGTGAGTGCTCAAATTACAGAGGTATAAGTTTGTTGAGTATTCCTGGTAAATTATATGGGAGGGTATTGATTGAGAGGGTGAAGGCATGTACAGAGCATCAGATTGGGGAAGAGCAGTGTGGTTTCAGAAGTGGTAGAGGATGTATGGATCAGGTGTTTGCTTTGAAGAATGTATGTGAGAAATACTTAGAAAAGCAAATGGATTTGTATGTAGCATTTATGGATCTGGAGAAGGCATATGATAGAGTTGATAGAGATGCTCTGTGGAAGATATTAAGAATATATGGTGTTGGAGGCAAGTTGTTAGAAGCAGTGAAAAGTTTTTATCGAGGATGTAAGGCATGTGTACGTGTAGGAAGAGAGGAAAGTGATTGGTTCTCAGTGAATGTAGGTTGGCGGCAGGGGTGTGTGATGTCTCCATGGTTGTTTCATTTGTTTATGGATGAGGTTGTTAGGGAGGTAAATGCAAGAGTTTTGGAAAGAGGGGCAAGTATGAAGTCTGTTGGGGATGAGAGAGCTTGGGAAGTGAGTCAGTTGTTGTTCGCTGATGATACAGCGCTGGTGGCTGATGGGAGTTCTTTATCTGAGAGAGAGGGTAATCATATAGAATTATTGAATTTATGGGAAGGAAAGGTGAAAGGGAAGTTATTGTTTGTGGAAGAATTTGCCTTCCAGATTATCTGATCTTGATTACTAGGAATAACCCTATGTCAGACTAAGTGTGGTAGAGTTGAGGGGGATCATTGATTTATAGAGCAACTTAGTATGGTGAGGGAAGCTTTGTTAGCACTTCCCAAAAAATTTATGTAGCTACTATGGCAGGATAAGTGGTAACATAGAATTTGTCTATCTATGTCTCTGATGCCTTTTCCCACGTGGAACTCTCTCAATTGGGTGGCCATGGCAATATAGTCTTCATAACTAGTGACAAGAAACCTACACAGGGTTACACTGCAAATGGAAATTTACCTTTTGTGTGGTTGTATCATCATTGGATGAAAAAGGATACAGTCAGGATGAGACCCTATTCGTTCCAAAGGCCTTTGTTGTCTTCTCCTAGTGCTACCTCACACACTTGCAGGGGGAGGGGGTTGTCATTTCATGTGTGGCGGGGTGGCGACGGGAATCAATAAGGGCAGACAGTATGAATTACTTACGTGTAGGTATGTGTTATGTCTGTGTATGTATATATATGTATACGGTGATATGTATAGGTTTTTTTTTTCCGCTGTCTCCCGCGTTTGCGAGGTAGCGCAAGGAAACAGACGAAAGAAATGGCCCAACCCACCCCCATACACATGTATATACATACGTCCACACACGCAAATATACATACCTACACAGCTTTCCATGGTTTACCCCAGACGAAAATCTGGGAGCCTTGAAGAATGTGTGGAAGTCGAGAACATTATCTCGGAAAGCAAAAATGGGTATGTTTGAAGGAATAGTGGTTCCAACAATGTTGTATGGTTGTGAGGCGTGGGCTATGGATAGAGTTGTGCGCAGGAGGATGGATGTGCTGGAAATGAGATGTTTGAGGACAGTGTGTGGTGTGAGGTGGTTTGATCGAGTAAGTAACGTAAGGGTAAGAGAGATGTGTGGAAATAAAAAGAGTGTGGTTGAGAGAGCAGAAGAGGGTGTTTTGAAATGGTTTGGGCACATGGAGAGAATGAGTGAGGAAAGATTGACCAAGAGGATATATGTGTCGGAGGTGGAGGGAACGAGGAGAAGTGGGAGACCAAATTGGAGGTGGAAAGATGGAGTGAAAAAGATTTTGTGTGATCGGGGCCTGAACATGCAGGAGGGTGAAAGGAGGGCAAAGAATAGAGTGAATTGGATCGATGTGGTATACCGGGGTTGACGTGCTGTCAATGGATTGAATCAGGGCATGTGAAGCGTCTGGGGTAAACCATGGAAAGCTGTGTAGGTATGTATATTTGCGTGTGTGGACGTATGTATATACATGTGTATGGGGGTGGGTTGGGCCATTTCTTTTGTCTGTTTCCTTGCGCTACCTCGCAAACGTGGGAGACAGCGACAAAGCAAAAAAAAAAAAAATATATAATATAAATTTATGAGGACAGTATGTGGTGTGAGGTAGTTTGATCGAGTAAGTAATGAAAGGGCAAGAGAGATGTTTGGTGATAAGAGTGGTTGAGAGAGCAGAATAAGGTGTACTGAAATGGTTTGGACATATGGAGAGAATGAGTAAGGAAAGGTTGACAAAGAGGTTGTATGTGTCAGAACTAAGGTGAACAAGAACAGGGAGACCAAATTGGAGATAGGATAGGGTGAAAAAGATTTTAAGTGATCAGGGCCTGAACATACAAGGGGGTGAAAGTTGTGTGTGGGATAGAGTGGAATGGAATGATGTGGTGCACTGGGGTTGATGGACTGAATCAGGGCATGTGAAATGGCCAGGGTAAACCTTGGAAAAGGTCTTTAGGGTTTGGTCATGGATAGGGAGTTGTGATTTTGGTGCACTGTATGTGACAGCTAGAGAATGGATGTGAGCAGATGCAGCCTTTATTTGTCTGTTCGAGTCTTTACCTTGGAAACATGGGAAAACAGCATTTAAGTATGAAAAAATAAAATATTTGTATAGACTGTAAGTACCATCTGGGGGAATTGAGAGTACTTAGTTACAAAGGTTGTGTAGTGAAAGGGATCAGAAGTTCACATCATGCCAAACATGCTATCAGAACATTATGAGAAGTATCTTAAAGAATTATGGATTAACAAAGAGTAAGTAAGTGTAAGTGGCAATGGAAAACCAAAAACTACTACAGTGTGATTAAAATGTAAGGATAAGAGGTGTGACTCCACAAGGGTTTACTGTAGTTTCCTTCCCACAGTGACTTAACTATCATACTTCATCCATAAAACATTAGATACCCAAGATGAGAAACATACAACCATGACATACTCCTTCAGTTTTCTTGGACCACTCACTAACACCAGTAATAACTCCAACAAGCATTGCTTTCATCTTTTAAATCTAGACTTCCTTTTCTTTCTCTTAATTTCTTTTCTACTTGTGTAAGTGAAAGATTTGGTCTTCACATCCCTTTTTATTTTGTTCTTCACCTACAGTTGATTCACTGATCCTTTTAACATGATCACTCCCAGTCCCACAATATATATTTTGCTAATTATGCTATAACAGTGTGACTCATGCATCTGTAATTAGTATGTTTTACTCACCTCATATAACAGAAAAGTTACTTTCGTCTAGTTTTGGTACATTACACATGACAGCTAGAGAATGGATGTGAGCAAATTCCTGGCACTACCTTGCTAACTTGGGAAACAGCATAAAGATATGAAAGAAAAGAAAAATTTTAATCATCAGGCACGTGACCACTTTTACCTACTGTCATATACACTTTCCAGATTATATTCAAGTTTCATATTCTTTTTTTTTCACCATATTGTTCACCATTCCCTTGTCTCTTTATCGAGATTAAAATCACAGTTTTAACAAAACTAAACACAAAAGACATCTTAAATGAGGCAAATGCAAAATACATCATTGTTGGTATTAACAAAATAATGTTCTCTGTATTCTTTTATCTTAGTCTGGCTATCTAGTATTCATCAAATATACCAGCTTGATTAGCAGAAAACTTTATTAAAGGATACCATTCTAACAATCATTAGTATTATTTTTGTATATCATACCAGAGGTAATCATTTTTTTTAATGCTTTACCAGAGCATGTGGCATTTGTATGAATAATTACCAAGCATATTATAGCAATAAGTTATGATAATCATTGTGTGAGTGATACCATATTAGCCACAGCCACTTGCTGAGAGAGTTAAATTCTCTTGACTTCACTCAATCTCATTACAAATGGAAATGTTTGTGGCATTTACCGTGCTCTAGTGAGTATGGGATATGGTTGGAGCTTTCTGATCAAAAGTTACTGAAGCTGGTATGATTTACTACACTTACTACAATCCTCCACAGGTGGTGGACACCAACCTGACCTCTTTAGTGACACCACGCCTAACACGAGCCTATGCCTGCCGCACCCGTACACATTATGGGGATGAGACCTGCACACCCACTTCCTGCCTAAATGGTGGCCGCTGTGTGAGGGTGGACAATAGAAACAGGTGAGAGACAGTGGCTTTTCATTTGGGTTAAAACAAACAGAAGCAAATGAGACAATCAAAGGTTTGTCATTAAGTTTATGCGACATTAAGGAATGTAGAAACAAGATGGTTCAGAAAGGTGCATATTCTTATTTTGTAATAACCTTCTCAATTCAGCATGCTGATTCATAGCAGTGATAGTTTAAGTGATATTCTCAAAATATATATTCATACTGTTTCAGATAGCATACATTTGTGCTGTATTGAAATTGTTTTTTATGATTTGTTTCATAAAGTAGTTATCATTTATCTTATTACTGCTTCTTTCTCTATTGATTAACCTTTAAGTTCAGAAAAATATGCTAACACAACATAAAACAAAGGAGGTGAATATGATTATTTTATAACATTGACTTCTGTCTACATGAAGAAGACATGAGACATGAAGTACCCTTTTGATATTCTCTTCTTTGGGCACTGCAGTATTAGTTAGCTATTGTCTTTTTGACTGGCTTCAGTGTTGTGGTTCTTTATCTTTTTTAGTTTATTCATACTATATGGACAGGTAGATTCTAGAGAAGTAGACTTCCTTTTTCTTTTAATCATATCTGAGTCACTGTAATCAGTTGAGATTATCATGAATGATCTCATGTAGTTACTGTTTTTACTTGTATTTCACTTAAAATGAAAAAAAAAAATCAGTGCCTAGAGTGAATGGGTGGCAGTAAACAGGATGATAAGAAGGGATAGATAGTGCTATGTGTGATTTGAGAGGAACCTGGTTGTTTTGGCTCTGAATGGAACAAAGATGAAGGGGGTAATGTTTGGCCTGAGAGTTGTGGGGTCTATAGATACCATCTATACTCCTCTTTCTTTTCTAACGCTAACAGCTTAACTTTCTTATGTAACCTTCCACTGCCTTGCCTCATATTACACTTTTTACCTGCACATGTAAGCACTGCTTACTTTCCACTCCTTGCCCACTCCCTTGTTTCATGTACTTTCAACAGATGGCCCCTCTTCATTTACTTTCAATATCTCTAAACATATACCTATTTCTCAAGCTCAGTTACTTTCATCACTTTTTTCCCCACACATGTCATTTCTTCTTTTCTTAAAACTACTACAAACTTTCACAACTGTTTCTACCATGAAATGATCAGATATTCACATCCACTCATGTACATCCAGCAACCTTTTCTTGTACACCTGTCAGTTAGCATTATACTCCAGTAATGCCTGTTCACCCCAACCCATATAAACTTATAAATGCACTTTTAAAAACCAAGAATTCTGTATTCAAAAATTCATCAAACAAAAATATTTTAGAACCCATTAAGAAAGATGATACTCATCTATGTATGCCTTCTGTGTATGGCCTAGTGAGATAAGAAACTCAAAGAGGTAAACACTAACACCTTCAGTTGAGCAAAACAAATGGCTGAAAACAGTCCCAGATAAACACAGAATAGACTACAGAAGGCAACAGTATTTTGAAGCAAACAAGATAGGCATTAAGCATCATGTGCTAACCCTGTTTCTGGAAAAATCTCACCAACATTCATAAGTAGGTATGTACTGTTGCATAATTGTTACATGCTGGAAGTAGCTATGAGAAAATACATGTTAAATTGAGGAGCAGTAAAACTCTGAAACCAAAAATATACAAATGGTAGAAATTACTAGGAATGTCAGCAAAAAACAAAATTAGTGAATAACCCTAAAGGAAAGTAAATGCTGACTCAGTTTGATGTATATTTAAACAAATTGGAAAAGTATTACCAAAACTAGAAAGACAGAATATGCCTAAGAAATGATAAAATGAACCAAAAATACTAGAAGCTTACTTTACCACTTATATGTTTATACTGATGAAAATATAAACTACAATAACTGTGTAAACTTTTTAAATGGTTTAACTGGCTTTTCATGTTTCTCCTGTACCAAATCTATCTATCTATCTAGATATCTGATGCCCGTTCCCTTCAGAAACTCCCTCAAGGAGATGGCTGCAGTAAAAGAGTCTCCATGGCTGGTGAGGTCCAGTGCCACTTCTTAGCCTTTTAGTGCTTCACCCTTAGCAGGCCACTGGAAGAGGGCAACTCAAGTGCATGTCTGCAGGAGCTCCAACTTAATGTTCCAACCTACAACTTCTACCTAATGCTCCCACCTAAATGTTCTTACCTACTACATCCACCTAATGCTCCTGTCTAATGTCCCTACCTTTTACTTTTATCTCTTGCTCCTACCATTTTGCCAAAAGGCAGGGCTAGCACATACCAGTCACAGCAGGAAAATCTAGAGTTACAAAGAATGAGTTGTGTGAGTTAAATGTTGTCAGGTGTTATGTGTGGCAAGAAGAGATTGCATATTTGTGGATAGAATGCCAGCATTCCACATGTGGGTGAAACAGAAAGAAGAGACAGCTATCTGGATCAGAGGAGTGCAGCTTGACAACCACTGAAATGCTGGCTTACTATGCAGCTGCCAATAACCCTCCCAATACCCAGGCAGGTAGTACTGTTAATATACCTCCCTGGTTGGTGCCCACCTACCAGCTACTGCTTACAAGATATGTAGTACAGATATCTAAGTAGTATCTGTAAGCTTTCTGCAGTGACTTTTTCTCAGTTAATAAATGTCACATGCACAATTGTATTTCTCAAAAATACTGATGCCAACATTTTCTCCACACAGATCTGGTCCATACAGCTTAGCTTATTTATACATGCACCTTGCATATGCTTCAATTTGCTTCTTTGGAATTTGTTTACTTTTCTCAGATACCATTGTATCATATTTCTCACTTCATATAATGTTCATGTATAGCACTTTGCAGGAAATATATTTTACTTCAGATTAGTGTGATAAGGCCAGGTATTCTTGTAAATTCTCTGTTCATATTTCCAGTGATGGACAGACAAAAGTAGATATTCTTGATAGTTGAGTTAGGCTCTTTGGACTAATATTTTGAAATCAGACTTGCTGATTTCTTTGCTTTTGTTATCTTCTGCAGATGTGTGTGTCCAGGTGGGTCTTGGGGGCTACAGTGTAAAGTTCTTGCTCGCACCTTCTCAGGGGCTGGCTGGGCATGGGTTCGGCCTTTGCCACCCTGTTTCCCTATTACTCTTTCCTTGCGTCTCCTCACTCTTCACCCAGATGCTTTAATCCTTTACTCAGGACCCCTTTCATCAGCTGTCTCCCACATACGCTCCCCACCCTTACCCATGGTGGCATTACAGTTAGTGGGTGGGAGGCCACAGGTGCTAGTGGAAGGGATGAGAGGATCAATGAAGCTACAGGTGAACACCACATTGAACACTGGCACTTGGCACACCCTTCACCTGCACTTCAACATTCAGGTATCATCTTCAGTGTGTAGTGTAATTGCTTCTGTAATTATAAGATATAAAGCAAGATCTATCTGATGTGATTTTGTATATTCCAGATAATTGATGTAGATGACATACTTTTAATTGAATAAGGAAGAAACATTACAGTTGATCCTCCACAGGTCATTTATGCATCCATCTGATTATCTTTAGCTATGAATGGCGCTTGTACTGTATTATCAGTAAGCACTAACAAAAATTGATTTGATGAGATTTCTCCACTTCATCAATATCTGGTATATATGGTTTCTTGGTGTTTTCATCTTATTTCAACAGGGTGTCACATTGATGGTAGACCTCTGTGGACGAGGTTGGATGAGTAACATGACCAGTGATGCCCACTGCATTGCAAAGGCCCCTTGGATTGATACTCATGTAACAGAGAGTTGGGGCAGCAGGTTACCCCTCCAGCTGGGTGGCCTTGCCCACCAGTCTCTACGTTCTGCAGACTTTGGATGGTCTAATACCTTAGTGAATCAGGCCTTGGATGGCTGCATATCTCATCTCACAGTCAATGGAGAGGTAGCATCTTTTTTAGAATCATTCCTTCTCCATTTGATTTGTATTTTGTGCCTTTTGCCAAATTTACAAATATATAAACCACATTTTGTTCCAATAGCCTTTGCATTGCTAAAAATATTTTTCTTTAATTACCACTATAGCCTCTATGACTCATATTTTAACTTACATGGATGATCCACAACTTAATTGTAGTTTGACCCAGCTCACTTTCATGTTGTAAAAATATCTGTATAGTACAGAAAACAAAACAGAAGCATATAGGTTTACTGTCTCCATCACCACTCTAATGAACATTCTGACATAATGATTTGTTCTTCAGCTGGTTGACCTGGGTGAGCCAGCATACAGTAGTGGGAGTGTGATGGGTTGTAGACCACAGGAGATCGCATGTGGGTATGGGTTGGCTTCCTGTGGACTACGGGGTCATTGTGTAGATGGCCTAAACAATCCTAGATGTGATTGTCAACCAGGATGGACTGGTCCTGAGTGCAGTACAGCTACTGTTCCAGTTGCTTTTGGTCAAGCCTCTTACTTGAAAGTAGCAATGTCCTTCACTCCAGATCCATATGAAGTGACACTGCAACTTCGTGTTAGGGCACGTGGTCACCCTAATGGTCTCCTGGTGCAACTAGCCTCCAGCCAACAGTCATGTGCCTTAGAACTGCACGTAAGCTCATGTCTCATGGTGTAACCTCAGTATAACTAGCTCATGGTCACATTTATGCCATTATTAATCATATTTGAAAATTATGTATAATTTCTCCTTAACAAATCTTTGTGTTTACAACAGTTGCGTGGTGGTGTAGCATGTGCATCAGTATCTGGGGCAGAGTGGTCAGTTCAGGAGGTATGTGTAGAAGGCTTCCCACTGGGCGATGGGTCATGGCACATGATACAAGTAGGTCGTCATGGACATAACCTGATCATCTCAGTGGATGATGGTGATGGGTGGCGACAAAATGAAACATTGATATTCCAAATTACCACCACCAGCCATGGAGACATGCAGGCTGTCGTTGTTGCACCTCCCATGCCTATTACTATTGACAAGGAAAATGGGGTGACTTTAGGTGGAATCCAGGAGTTTATAGGCCTTAACCTGGTAGCAGTCCACAATGACTTCCAAGATGGTGAGTGGCAGACTGCAGTGTTATAGCAATAGACATCAAACTTCTCATCATTTCACATCCTCTTCCAGGGCAAGTTTATTGGCTAATATCAGTTGGAGTGACATACTACAAATTTGAACTATGATAAGATTTCAAGAAAATTGACCGCATGTGCTGACTTGTTCATGTATGAAAAAAAATTGCATGTTCACCATTTCCCATATTAGTGAGCTAGCGCTAGGAACAGATGAAGAAATGACCTCATTTATGAACAAAAGTATGTAGAAAATTATGTAAGCCCAAAAAAGTATCACGAATTGATGATTTTTATAAACATTTACATAATAGTGGTTGAGTGCATGTCGTCAAACTTGTTATAATGTTAATATTGGTATAAAATTTGCTGTTTAATGTTATCATATTTACAAACAAAAGAATGTAAAATAATAAAACCAAAAACAGCATTACGTAGTAATAATTACTGTAAAATTTACATACAGCTGACTGCTAGCTTAGGGATGCCTGGAGAACTCAACCCTTTGTGCATATAAGTTTTAACTTTGTGCAGATACTATGATTATATCTCAAATCTTAATTAGGTCTTTTCTTTGAGCCTGCATTCCTGCATTTGTATTCTCTTTAACTACATATTCAAAAACCAGCACAACATGATCACTTTTACAGATTGGCTTGTCATATTTGATGTTTTCCTCTTTCAAGTTATGTGTGTTTGTGTGTATAATATGTATGATTATAAATGTATTTATGTACTTAGCTTATTTAATGAATGTGAATTTATAATAATTCAAACAGGTTGCATTGATGATTTGCGTGTGTCAGGACACTCCCTCCCTGTAGCACCTTCTGTAAACAGGACAAGATGGGGACACGTGATGATCCAAGAAAACTTGGAACAAGGTTGTTCTGCGCTTGAACCTTGTACCAATACCACCTGTTTGCCTCCTCTTTCCTGCCATAACTCCTGGAGACATGCAACATGCAGGTGAGGACTTTTCTTTCCTGAAGGGGTAACATGTACTTTATAGTGAGTCCTTCCTGAAACTTTCCTTTCAACTCTTCTTATTTTTTCATTTTTTCCCCCCTCTGGAACTTGCACAGAGAATCCTTCATCCTGATTATTTGTTCCTCAACTGATCATTTGTTTTGATATTCATAGAATAATTGGAATTATCATATCCTTTTTCATTTCTCTGTTCTTTCTTTCTTTCCACTGTACTTATTTCTTTTATGTGTCTTCTGTAACTTTTCTAAGGTACATCTCTTCTCTTTACCTTTTTGGCATTCATTAAATCACGTTTAATTTCTGAGCCAGTTTGTTTGCAGCTTTAACTCTGTTATTTCTTAGAACCCCCTCAAACAATGTAACATATTACTTCTTAGAACCTCCTCAAACATTGTAACATATTACTTCTTAGAACCTCCTCAAACATTGTAACATGTGAAAAGTACAGGAATTCTACTTCCAAGTTAATATTCTTAAAGAATCTGTTAGTTCCCTTTAGATTTCATCCTTGAAATTCTTCATGGGGTGTCCTCATTGATATAATAAATTCCTTTGCATAGTAAAATTCAAAAACGTCACTTTCTTCAAGGTATCATATCTGTTTTGTACTTCCAGGTTACTGTAAGTGAAAGTATATCAGTCATATAAATAAATAGACATAAATAACAGTGCATAGACAAAGTACAGTATGTCATTCAATGAGGAAGTTTCATTTTCAGAAGTCATAGAAATGTAACAGGGGACAGTGCATTTTACACATCCAGTAATGTCCTATTAGCTACCTTTCAAAGAAAAAATTGACCTGCATACATTTTATTAGATATAATTGAAAGTAATTATGTAATAACTTTTTTATGCACAGTATGAAGTAGTTCAGTATCATTTATAAATTTTTCAATAAGGTTAAATATTGATTTGCAGCTGTGAGCCAGGTCAGCAGCTGGTTGGTCTCAGCTGCCAGGACTTGGATGAGTGTATGTTTCAGCCATGTCTTCATGGAGGCACATGCTATAACATAAGACCTGGCTACTATTGTGTATGTGGTCCAACCTTCACAGGAGACAATTGTGAATGGGCTAAGCAACCACCAGGCATGCAGCCTCTCACTGCACCCATGGCCGTAGCAGCTCTCACCCTCTCTATACTTCTTATTGGTAGGCTTCATAATTATTATGATGTACAGCTCTTGCACTACTTATTCTTATAGTATATAGTTCATCGTTGCCTTTTCTTTACCAGTATGTTCTGCTAGTCATTATTCTTACAACTGCATAGTGGGTTTTATGCTTCTTACTTTGCTTCCAGTTGTAAGTGATTGATTGCTTTATTTAAATTCATATATGGGATGTCATTTTCCACTGAGCAGCCTTTCAGAGTTACTCCACGCCATGTCAGTCTTAACAGATAGAACATGTGTAATTCAATGATCATATCCTTACACTGTGTCCTACTCATCTCACTCAGTTTATTAATTCCATTCATTCATATGATCTTTAAGAATGGCTTTCCGTATATCTAATCTTGCTTTCCTCTAATTTTTTTATCTACTATTTCAACTTATTTTTGCCTGTAGTTTTCCACTTTTTCCAGTTCCACTTGTCTCACTTGCTTCTTTATGGCTGCACTTCCAGTTTACCATTATCAGTGATCTATGTATATTTGTAAAATTATCTCCATTTTATATTGGGTGGATCAAGTCCATGTAAGTATGCTACTTTGGTAGGAATGAAAGTATATGAGATTTGTGGTAATGAAAAAAGGGATAGAGAGAGCAGAAAAGGGTGTGTTGAAATGGCTTGACATATTGAGAGAATGAATGAGGAAAGATTGACAAAGAGGATATAGAGAATGAGCGGGGAAAGGTTGACAGAGGTTATAAAGAATGAGTGAGGAAAGGTTGACAAAGAAAATATGTGTCAGAAGTGAAGGGAACCAGGAGAAATGGGAGTCTAAGTTAGAGATGGAAGAATGGATTAAAAAAGATTTTGAGCGATTGTTGCCTGAACATGCAGGAAGGTGAAAGGCGTACATGGAATAGAGTAAATTGGAACAATGCGGTATACTGGGTTTAAAGTGCCATCAATGGACTGCACTGAAACCATAGTTCCCTATCCATATCCAGGCTCCACAGACCTTTTCATGGTTTACCCAAGACGTTTCATATGCCCTAGTTCAGTGCGTTGACAGCACATCAATCTCGGTATACCCAATCGTTCCAATTCACTCTATTCCTTGCATGCCTCTCACCCTCCTTGCATGTTCAGGTGAAAGGATAAAAGTGAAAAGGATTTTGAGAAATTAGGGCCTAAATAAACAGGAGGGTGAGAGGCATGCAAGGAATAGAGTGAATTGGAACAATGTAGTTTACCAGGGTTGACGTGCTGTTATTGGACTGAATCAGGGCATGTGAAGCATCTGGGGTAAACCTTGCGTGTGTGTGTGTATGTAAATATGAAGATATCCACTTCAGTGGGCTCCATACCCTGCCTCTAAGCATTAATGCTATGAGCATGAAGTGACCTTTAATGTCTGCATTATTATTATCAGTGGATGGAAAGCAGAGCAGCCCCAAAGAAGCTCATCTTACCCTGGACCAGTCTTGGCACCGAAGGAGCCCTATAAAAATGAATTGACGGTAAAAATTACAAACTAATATCCACTCTCTCTTTACCCTCCCAATTTTTACTTTTATTTTAGATCTTTTTTCTCTTCTTACAATTCTGTCTCTCTCTCTCACAGTCACCTTTTCTTGCTGCTGCTGTTGTGTAAACTATTGTTGTAATGGTAGACTCTCCTTCTTTTCTCAGTGTTGATTGGTGTCCTGCTAAACATCTGCCTTCAACGGTCTCGTGCAGCACGTGTGGCTGTACGATCAAGAGGTGTAGAGGGGCTGACAGGTGCATTAGATACTCCTGTAGCATCATTATGCTCAGGGAGTATTTTTGGTGTGACAAGAGCACAAGGAACCCCAATGGAAGTAAAGACAATCATAGACAACCCACAAAACCTGATAACAAAGGAGGAAAATATCATGCTAGACTCACTTATGATCAAACAGACGAACAAACAAGTTGCTGTGACCCCTGTAGGTACGAACAAGCCTACTTGGCTGCAGCACTTAAAAAAAGATATTTGCATGAGTGTGTACATTTTGCATACTACATCAACTTAATATCCGTCCATTTATTATAACTTTTTCATTTTCACTAATGGGGATTGTATCACATGCATGCAACCTTTCATTTTACTATGACATATTCTCATTTTGTTTATAGTGTGCTCAAGGGCAAAAAGCTTCTTCATTAATCAAACCACTTAATCTTTTCTCTCTACACTTAAGTTGGTGTGGGTAATAAGATTCTGCCTCCATTATAGTCAAAAATCATTCACCTAGCATTCTCATCTGAAATACCTCTACTTCAAACCAATTGACTGTATTTGTTAGTCTTTCCTTTGGTGTACCACATTTATATCAACTTCATCTGAACCACTACAGATCTCCACCATTGTACAATCTGCCATACTTCCTCCATGGTCAAACAATCTGAAAGACTCTCATCTATGTATCCAATTTTTTCACACTATGGTACACATTTTTTTCATATTTTACTTATTTTTGTAATTGCAACTATACTCTATGAATAATGCATCTCTGCTCCTTTCTACTTCTCACTTATCTGCTCTGAAAAACAGGGTTTCTACTCCATAAATTAGAGTTGGGCAAAGCTTTGTATCATGCAAGCTTACTTGCATTCTACACAAAAGAGTCTTTCCCATCAGCATGACGGCTCCTATTGCTTACATGCAGGTACACCACCGAATTTCCGGCAACAATTGCTTCGGCATCTCCTTTAGTCTAGACAAAATTACTTTAGGGAACTTAAAATTACTGCGGCCACCAGGCTAGTTTACTGGGCGGCCACAGATGGCGTTGTGTGTAGGGAGTGCTTATTTACATTCTTTACACTACACTTGTTGGTGGTGATACCACAACTCTGAAATTCTTAGCTTATTTTGCTTAAATTTAACCCTAGCTGTGGCTTCTAAGACCTATAAGTGTGTCAGTCGTGGTGTCAAACGTAAACACCAGTCCATGTCGATCCAAGATAAAGTAGAACTGTTGAAAAAATGGACCATGGTGATTCGTTGCATAAGCTGTGTGACATCCACAGTATTGGTTCATCAACTGTTTATGCTATAAAGTTGCAAAGGGAGAAAATATTGAAATTCTGGGCAGGCAGCGATTCCAAGAAGCAAATGACGATTAGAAAAACCATGAAAGATGGTAAGAGTACTGAGCATGATCAAGTGATGATGGAATGGTTTCAACAGCATCGGAGTAATGGAGTGGACTTGTCAGGTAGCATGATAATGGACGAGGCTAAGTTATTCCATAAAGAACTTAAATTACATGAGCATGACTATAGTAAAGGATGGCTTCAAAGATTCAAGAAGTGTCATGGAATTTCCATGAATAAAGTGCAAGGAGAAAAGCGGTCTGCAAACCACAAAGGAGCTGCCGAGTATGTGGACAAATTTGCGAAACTTGTAGCTGACGAGCACCTCAGTCCTTAGCAGGTGTATAAGTACCTGTATTTCATTTATTTAGATTACGTTTGATATTTGTTTAATTTAGATTTCTAGCAGTCCATTGTATACTGACACATGGGAGATGTATGATTAGTGGGTTAGAGGTGTGTTGATGAATTATTATTACATGACCACGTTTGGTCCGGCAAAATGGTTAATCCGGCAAGGCTTTGGAACCAAGAGTGCTGGAAAATCGGTGGTATACCTGCAGCTTATTTTTGTATTTCTCAGCTCTAAGGTTCAGCTTTCCTAGTGCCATTTGTATTAATCAAAAACACAAAGAGAAGAAGGTTTGTTTGTTATTAACTGTTATTTTCCTGGTTACCTATACTTTTTATAGACATCTTTAATAGCCTCAAAATTACCAGGTTTCATATCACAGTGAAAAAATCTTAGTTTATACAGTTCACTTATAGAATTGAAGTTTTGAAGGTTTTAACTACATTTTTCCATATTGAACAAAATTTAAGTACTGGACAGTTTCACCTAAATGAACTAGTAAGTTACTGCCATCATACATACAGGTACAAAGCATTTGGTCACTGCTTTAAGACCTTCAACTACTGGGGATGAGGCCATTAGGGTTGTCAGCCCACAGTTGCCAGGGAGAACTGTTCGTTTCCTGAGCAGTGAAGAGGATAAATGTCAGCTTAAAACCAACCCTCGAAGATGTTCTGTGGTAGCAGCTGCAACTGCCACAAGGGGTGTAGTTTTAGAACACAAAGCAAGCATTCTAGCAAATCCTCAGAGGTGTTCTATAGCAGCAGTTACTGCTACTACAGAGGGTTTAGTTTTAGAACACAGAAGAAGCATCCCACAAATGTTATGTTCTTTGAAAACATGTACAACTACAGTATGTCCTGCTACAACAACTGGAGTCCAACAGGTCATTATTAGTCCAGTGGTGAGATCTGCACCGCCTTTACTGGCACAGGATGACCTAAGAGCATATGCCTATGAAGGAGAGGGCTCACCATCAGGGTCATTCGCTTCCACCATTTCAGGTAAATTAGAAAGAGTTGTTATCTTCATAATTCATGATGAAAGATGAAATAAAATGGTACACAAAATCTTTAGTGCAAACTGAGCTTGCTTTTAGATTTAAAAAAATATTTTGTAAATGGGATCAAAAATATAGAGAGGAAAAATGAGGCTTAAATTTTAGCTACAGTAGGAATTATTCTTAATTAGATAATAACATGGTTATTCAAAAAACTGCTTTAAGTACTTTTGTTGTCTAAAGATAATGTATTGGGAGTAATATATGTCATTGGTTATGTGACAGGAATACAGCTATGGGGGTCATGAATGGATGTATAAGATAGGTAAGTGGTGAGGCAAGGAAGGCTAATTCAGAATTGAAAAAATTATAATCTAGAAATGGAGAAATGCTGTGGTAGTTTTTATGAAGATAGAACAGCAATGGTTTGGTCACATGGAGAGAATGAGTGAGGAAAGATAGACAAAGAGGTGGAGGGAACATGGAGAAGTGGGAGACCAAATTGGAGGTGGAAGGATGGAGTGAAAAAGATTTTGAGCGATCGGGGCCTGAACATGCAGGAGGGTGAAAGGCGTGCAAGGAATAGAGTGAATTGGAATGATGTGGTATACCAGGGTTGACGTGCTGTCAGTGGATTGAACCAGGGCATGTGAAGTGTCTGGGGTAAACCTTGGAAAGTTTTGTGGGGCCTGGATGTGGAAAGGGAGCTGTGGTTTTGGTGCATTATACATAACAGCTAGAGACTGAGTGTGAACGAATGTGGCCTTTGTTGTCTTTTCCTAGCGCTACCTTGTGTGGGGGGGAGAGGGTTGTAATTTCATGTGTGGCGGGATAGCGACGGGAATGAATAAAGGCAGCAAGTATGAATCATGTACATGTGTATATATGTCTATGTCTGTGTACATGTGTATATATGTATATGTCTGTGTATGTATATATATGTTTACGTTGAAATATATAGGTATGTATATGTGTGTGTGTGGATGTGTATGTATATACATGTGTATGTGGGTGGGTTGGGCCATTCTTTCGTCTGTTTCCTTGTGCTACCTCGCTAATGCGGGAGACAGCGACAAAGTATCATTATGATAAATAAAAAACAGAAAAGAACAATTTATTTGCATTGTTACATGAAGTAAGTAATAAAAGAGCATCCTCATAGATGCCTCTTTTTACAAAAATATATTCCTCATATCCTTCCCTCCCATTCATCATCTTAGCATGTTTCCCTCCCAGTTATGATTATCTGTTCTCAGTCCCTGCCATCCATCATACTTTGCTCTTTCCTTCTTTAAAGCCATCCTCATCTCAGTCCTTCCTATTCCTTCCTGGCATTCATTTTTCGTTTTACATCCATCATCCTCACCTCACTGTGTCATTTAAATCTGTCACCCTTTCATACTTTGTACTGATATATCAGTATCCCATCTTCATTAGATTTCCCTCTTTGTTTCCCCTTTAAGTATCTCCCTCAGTTGTCTTTCCATCTCATTCATATTCATTGTGCCATATCTTCTCTATTGCTTTTTGTTTACTTTAACCTATAACTCTTCACTTCCTTTCCTGTCCAGCTTTGCCTTAACCTTCTGCCTTCTTAATTGTCTGTTCCTATGCTTCCAGTTTTTCTTTGACAAAGCGCTGTATCCCTTACACTTGTTCTAATATCCCCTTATCAATGTCCCATATCTTGAAACCCTTTCTTCCTTTCTACACTCTCTTTCTTCCCATTTGTGTGTGTTGGCACTTTTCTGAGAATTTCATTGTGTTCCTCAGGTCTGCAGAGAGATATGTTGGAGGATAACAACCTCAGACCTGTGTTGCCTGAGTATGATGAGGTGTTGAACCTCCTCAAGAACCTTCCAGATGCAGTGAACCTTTCAACTTTGAGTCAAGAGAATATGGAGAGTGTCACCAAGGTTGAGAAGTTTGTAACTGGGTCCAAGAGTTCCAAAGCAAAACAAGCTGGGTCAGATATCACATAAGGGAAAAAATCCAATGAGCCCAAAGAGCTCTGAGACCAGGCTACACACAAAGTAGGCATGATTCAAGAAAGCTACCTAAAGATGAGTTTTATGGCACCTTGTAAATTTAAAAGCACTAAACACAGACCATCCTTAGCCTAAAATGAGCTCCAGCGGTCCTGCTATAGCTACTTTACTAAAGAAAAAATATACTTATAAATGTATAATTTGACTGGGAAATAATGGTATTTTATGATTCAGACTAATGAAAAAACTTAACTTCACTCCAAAATTTACTTGGCTGAATTACTTGTGAAACACTTAAGGTGTACTTTTTTGTAAGCATGATATTAATGATTATGGGTCATTCTTTGCAAAATATCACCAAAGTACTTTATATTTGATTAAGATATGTTTGAAATTAGATGATATTTTATGAATACTTCGACAGTTTACAAACTTTAGGCTAAGAGTTAATTTATATTGTTCCATTATTAAAGTGTACAGATAATTTTGTGTGATGTGTCAGATGTGTTTATACATTTATATAATATCTGCTGTAAATTATATTACCTAGGGCACTGTATTATTAACCTTGCTCTGGATAAAAACCAAGAAACAAAAATCTTAGGCTAATTACAGTTGATGATCACTTATCATACTAACAAAGTACTTTGAGTTTAATAAGTAAACAACAGATTTCGATAGTTTTCTTGTCCATTTTCTTCACATTCCTTCCTCAACAGTAAACATTATACCCTCCTAATTAATCTTCTAAATGACAAAATTTATCACAATAGAAAATTTGGTTTTGAAAACCTGTAATAGAAGTGGGAGGTAGGAACATTTAAGGAAGGAGCATAAGGTAGAAACATCAGGTAGAAGTAGTGGGTAGGAACATTAGGCAGGAGCATTTGGTAAAAGCAGTCAGTAGGAAAAATAAGTTAAAGCCTCTGCAAACACTGCACTAGACTTACCCTCAACCAGTGGCTTGTTAAGGGTGAGCCACTAAAGGCTAAAAAGCAGTAATGGAGATCACTAGTCATGGAAACTCCATTGCCGTGACCACCTCTGAGGGAGTTCCAGGAGGGAACAGGTGTCAGAGATATAGGCAGATAAAAATTCATCACTAAGAATATACATTAAGCTGTTTGAAAAAGCCATCATCCTCAATAGAACTAGAATTACTTATAATACCTCAGAGATCCATGAACTCTGGATGGAGAGTCATTAGTTCTCCCAGACTAATAAATTCACTCATGGCCACGAAGCTAACTGAAAATAATTACATGCCTCAAGCCTTAACACACTGATAAAACCTCTTTATTCAAACAATGTACAGAACCTTACCCACGTTGTCAATAAAGTGCACAATATTCACCGGTTTTGCACCAAGATGATAAAACCTCTTTATTCATACAATGTACAGAACCTTAACCGCTTCTTTGTCAATAAAGTACACAATATTCACAGTTTTGTACAAGACTACTGAATATATGACAAAATTTACCTCTAAGCCCAAACAAAAATTTATCAAATTCCAAAAATTATTCATAGATATGCTAAACTGGCTCACAGTGCCATGTGACTAGATCCACAAAGACAAGTTTACCATAGATCCACAAAGACAATTTTACCAAAGTCAATAAATCCATGACAAACACACCAAAAAATCAATAGGTTTAAATTCACCTGAGGAAGAAAAATTACCAAAATATTGTCACTAAAAAAATCTGCCTACATAATCTAAACTGTAATCACAAACCATAGACCTACCAAATGTGTAGTTTCCAAACCTCTAAATTCTGAGATCAAAGACCATAAGATTTTTTAGGCAAAAAGCCAGCTAAATTCACATACTTTACAAATTCATTACCATTTTCTGAAGATTCAGCATCTTTTAAACTTCTCACACAACTCCTTTAAAATTTCATTCAACCATTCTACACACTTTCTGAAATTTTTATCTACAGCGTGCAAGCCCATACGGTAGCCTCCACTCATGAACTTTTAATGTCACTACTATCACCTCAGTCTCATTTTGCATTGCTTCATCAGAGCTCCTTAGCTTCTCATTTAAATTCTCATGAAATCGAAAGTTTACATTTTCAACCCCAACCTCTATTTTCATCTTTCATATCATTTATGTATCACATTTCTAGACTTACAACACAAATGGCTAACTTGCTTTTCAATATCATACAATCTGATAAGCCTCCAATCCCCTCAGACTCCACATCAGCTACAATAATAACTAGTTAAAGTGTCTTATCAGAAAAATATCAATCAGGCTATTAACAGCCCTGTCTTATTTGTTTGCACCAAGTGCATCTTTATTTTGAAAATGTTCATTTGGAGCACCAATACCAACTGATACACATACTATGCATATTTTTCCATCTTAATCATTTTTTCTTGGGACCCCATATCTATCTGTAACCCCTTCTACTCTGTCCTCATCCCTTGGAGTCATCCATCACACAGTTCCCTGTAACCACAATATCAACTGGTTTTCCCAATTCTCTTTAGATGGTACCTTTAATCTCTTCATCTCTATCATTATGCCATACATTTGCAACCATTATTCATCCAAGTCCATCATGTTTGAATTTCACATCTAATAGTCTTTGAGCTGTCATAGCTGCAGCTAATCCTTGGAAAGCACATTTATTACCAAGACTTGTTCCTTAGAAATGTCATTTCACTATGATAAAATGATATTGCTCGTATGTTCTTTAACATTTTTCTGTATGAAATGATACTAATGTTTCCATGTATGGAACTGACATTGGATGAAACAAGTTTTTTCATAAAATCAAGGAAAATACACAAACATTCTGTACTGCTAATAATAAATATAACAACTGGCCCACTTCATTCCGTTAAGGCCAAATACTGTATAAATGGCAGGGCATTTCAAGCTCTTGAGGGGCATCATCAAACACCCCCACAGTGGAAAGATAATTTTTGATAATGTGAGAAAAGTGAACCCTACATTTAACCCTACTGTATTGGAAATTCATTCAAATGCAAGACAATAGTGAATCCAAAGATTTAAATAAGGTTGAATCACTCCTTTCATTATTCCTAAACCTTTCCTTATGTAGTCATCTACGTCATCTTCAATCCAGATTTTATACCTTTCATTATTCCATTACTGTCCCACCAACTCTTAATCATGTCCTGCACAAACTTATCAATATGGGTTTTTTTTTAGAAATACCTAACAAGATGTGAAAAAAGGAGAGATAGGTAGTATGTTTGAGGAAAGGGACCTGGATGTTTTGGCTCTGAGTGAAACGAAGCTCAAGGGTAAAGGGGAAGAGTGGTTTGGAAATGTCTGGGGAGTGAAGTCAGGGGTTAGTGAGAGGACAAGAGCAAGGGAAGGAGTAGCAATACTCCTGAAACAGGAGTTGTGGGAGTATGTGATAGAATGCAAGAAAGTAAATTCTCGATTAATATGGGTAAAACTGAAAGTTGATGGAGAGAGGTGGGTGATTATTGGTGCATATGCACCTGGGCATGAGAAGAAAGATCATGAGAGGCAAGTGTTTTGGGAGCAGCTAAATGAGTGTGTTAGCGGTTTTGATGCACGAGACCGGGTTATAGTGATGGGTGATTTGAATGCAAAGGTGAGTAATGTGGCAGTTGAGGGAATAATTGGTATGCATGGGGTGTTCAGTGTTGTAAATGGAAATGGTGAAGAGCTTGTAGATTTATGTGCTGAAAAAGGACTGATGATTGGGAATACCTGGTTTAAAAAGCGAGATATACATAAGTATACTTATGTAAGTAGGAGAGATGGCCAGAGAGCGTTATTGGATTACGTGTTAATTGACAGGCGCGCGAAAGAGAGACTTTTGGATGTTAATGTGCTGAGAGGTGCAACTGGAGGGATGTCTGATCATTATCTTGTGGAGGCTAAGGTGAAGATTAGTATGGGTTTTCAGAAAAGAGGAGTGAATGTTGGGGTGAAGAAGGTGGTGAGAGTAAGTGAGCTTGGGAAGGAGACCTGTGTGGGGAAGTACCAGGAGAGACTGTGTACAGAATGGAAAAAGGTGAGAACAATGGAAGTAAGGGGAGTGGGGGAGGAATGGGATGTATTTAGGGAATCAGTGATGGATTGCGCAAAAGATGCTTGTGGCATGAGAAGAGTGGGAGGTGGGCTGTTTAGAAAGGGTAGTGAGTGGTGGGATGAAGAAGTAAGAGTATTAGTGAAAGAGAAGAGAGAGGCATTTGGACGATTTTTGCAGGGAAAAAATGCAATTGAGTGGGAGAAGTATAAAAGAAAGAGACAGGAGGTCAAGAGAAAGGTGCAAGAGGTGAAAAAAAGGGCAAATGAGAGTTGGGGTGAGAGAGTATCATTAAATTTTAGGGAGAATAAAAAGATGTTCTGGAAGGAGGTAAATAGGGTGCGTAAGACAAGGGAGCAAATGGGAACTTCAGTGAAGGGCGCAAATGGGGAGGTGATAACAAGTAGCGGTGATGTGAGAAGGAGATGGAATGAGTATTTTGAAGGTTTGTTGAATGTGTCTGATGACAGAGTGGCAGATATAGGGTGTTTTGGTCGAGGTGGTGTGCAAAGTGAGAGGGTTAGGGAAAATGATTTGGTAAACAGAGAAGAGGTAGTAAAAGCTTTGCGGAAGATGAAAGCCGGCAAGGCAGCAGGTTTGGATGGTATTGCAGTGGAATTTATTAAAAAAGGGGGTGACTGTATTGTTGACTGGTTGGTAAGGTTATTTAATGTATGTATGACTCATGGTGAGGTGCCTGAGGATTGGCGGAATGCGTGCATAGTGCCATTGTACAAAGGCAAAGGGGATAAGAGTGAGTGCTCAAATTACAGAGGTATAAGTTTGTTGAGTATTCCTGGTAAATTATATGGGAGGGTATTGATTGAGAGGGTGAAGGCATGTACAGAGCATCAGATTGGGGAAGAGCAGTGCGGTTTCAGAAGTGGTAGAGGATGTGTGGATCAGGTGTTTGCTTTGAAGAATGTATGTGAGAAATACTTAGAAAAGCAAATGGATTTGTATGTAGCATTTATGGATCTGGAGAAGGCATATGATAGAGTTGATAGAGATGCTCTGTGGAAGGTATTAAGAATATATGGTGTGGGAGGCAAGTTGTTAGAAGCAGTGAAAAGTTTTTATCGAGGATGTAAGGCATGTGTACGTGTAGGAAGAGAGGAAAGTGATTGGTTCTCAGTGAATGTAGGTTTGCGGCAGGGGTGTGTGATGTCTCCATGGTTGTTTAATTTGTTTATGGATGGGGTTGTAAGGGAGGTAAATGCAAGAGTCCTGGAAAGAGGGGCAAGTATGAAGTCTGTTGGGGATGAGAGAGCTTGGGAAGTGAGTCAGTTGTTGTTCGCTGATGATACAGCGCTGGTGGCTGATTCATGTGAGAAACTGCAGAAGCTGGTGACGGAGTTTGGTAAAGTGTGTGGAAGAAGAAAGTTGAGAGTAAATGTGAATAAGAGCAAGGTTATTAGGTACAGTAGGGGTGAGGGTCAAGTCAATTGGGAGGTGAGTTTGAATGGAGAAAAACTGGAGGAAGTGAAGTGTTTTAGATATCTGGGAGTGGATCTGTCAGCGGATGGAACCATGGAAGCGGAAGTGGATCATAGGGTGGGGGAGGGGGCGAAAATTTTGGGAGCCTTGAAAAATGTGTGGAAGTCGAGAACATTATCTCGGAAAGCGAAAATGGGTATGTTTGAGGGAATAGTGGTTCCAACAATGTTGTATGGTTGCGAGGCGTGGGCTATGGATAGAGATGTGCGCAGGAGGATGGATGTGCTGGAAATGAGATGTTTGAGGACAATGTGTGGTGTGAGGTGGTTTGATCGAGTAAGTAACGTAAGGGTAAGAGAGATGTGTGGAAATAAAAAGAGCGTGGTTGAGAGAGCAGAAGAGGGTGTTTTGAAATGGTTTGGGCACATGGAGAGAATGAGTGAGGAGAGATTGACCAAGAGGATATATGTGTCGGAGGTGGAGGGAACGAGGAGAAGAGGGAGACCAAATTGGAGGTGGAAAGATGGAGTGAAAAAGATTTTGTGTGATCGGGGCCTGAACATGCAGGAGGGTGAAAGGAGGGCAAGGAATAGAGTGAATTGGAGTCATGTGGTATACAGGGGTTGACGTGCTGTCAGTGGATTGAATCAAGGCATGTGAAGCGTCTGGGGTAAACCATGGAAAGCTGTGTAGGTATGTATATTTGCGTGTGTGGACGTGTGTATGTACATGTGTATGGGGGGGGGGGTTGGGCCATTTCTTTCGTCTGTTTCCTTGCGCTACCTCGCAAACGCGGGAGACAGCGACAAAGTATAAAAAAAAAAAAAAAAAAAAAAAAAAACCTAACTTTGATTCTCTTTCATTCATTACTTATTCCTCTTGCAATTTTCTTAACAATACAACATTCATCAACTCCTGTTGAAAGCAGTTACCGGCACACCACTTCCATCCAATGCTGCATACTCCATCTGCAGTAAACATTTTACAAACCTGCAAAATACAAAATGGGTAGTGAAAGCCAAATCCCAAAGGAAGACTAACTTTCAGAACTTTATTTTCCCTTCAGATGGAAATTCTCCTACCTTACTTTTTGAAGTACAGATCAAAACATTCTATTACCATATTCAAACTATGTGATTATTGAGTGTCACTCCTCCATGTTTTAGCATCTTTACATTTGTTGTTTTATTCATCATACCTTAATGAGATTCTGTACCATATCATCCCCCATACACCATACTACTACTTTTTCCTCCATGAATATACATCCTTCAGTTATTTTTTCACCCATATTCTTCCAGAAAAAATCAAATTTTCAGATTCCCTAAGTATGGAGTTTTCTTTTTTTTTCTTCAAATTTTACCTCATTATTTAGGTCTATAGCATGTCAAAGGTCTTCTCATTCTCGGGAGGGATGATGACAAAAATTACATATATCCCAAGTTATCAGACCAAATCGGAGACAGTGGGATCCATATACTTGTTTGCTTATAACACAAAGTTAGTCTCGAAAAGCCAGAAACATCAGGCCTGAACAACTTCAGAATGATCCCGGCTCCAGTAAGGATTGACCTCGGCCAGATTGGCCGATCAAGGAGGTAATTAGCCTTAGACCAAGATCATCTTAATATTTTAGCAAATGATGCAAAGGTCATGCGGGAAGTAAAAGGTCATGCGAGAAGAAAAAGGTCATGCGGGAAGTGAAAAACTTGGACTGCATCAGCTTACTTGAGGACTTAAACAGATTCCATAGTTGGTCTGATACAAGGTGAAATTTAGCTCCAGCACATGTAGAGTAACAAAGATAGGAGAAAGCGAAAGCTGGCCTTAATATAATATTACATTATGTGGTAGGAAATAAGACTAAGGATTCTGTGTAAGAAGGACTCTTTATTAGGAGATAGTTGAGGAGACAACCTGTCTTTTGGCAAATATCAGAATAGCCTACAAGTATTAGGAAGTATTTAGCAAGCTATTGATTTCCTACATGAGGCTAAAACTGGAAAATACTCACTTCAAGAAACACAGTCAGTAAGAAAGTCTAAGGAAATAACAACGATGATAGAATTAAGGGAATAAACGTGTGACGGCAATGACGTCATGTCAACAAACGTGTGCCTGAGCGGTTGTGTGGACACGACGCAACGTTTGGACAGTCGATGTGGCACCACCTCAGGAAGCAGTGGTGTTATATTGTATTCTTAGGAGTTACTGACGTTTACGTAAGTAGTCTGCAGTCATTTTTGTACCATATAGCATCTGGAAGGAGATAGTACTGGTTAAGAGTGATTAAACTTGGAAAGGTTGTAATCGCTTTCATTGGTGCCATACTGATCAAAATCTTTCAGTGCAAAGCTAGCTTCCCGTATAGGTAGTGGTAACATAATTGTTTTGAAGAATGGCTAATAGATATTTGCTAGTGAGAAATAGACGAGTTCTCTGTGTGTTCCGTACTAATGACTTTTTACTGACCAGTTAAGTTAAGCCAAACTTATTACAAGCCGCATAGGATGTTATAAGAACGTGTGGTCAATGGAAATAACAAAGCTGTCCTGGAAACTCATATGACATTGAATTGATAATGCTCTAATGCATGAATTTAACAATTGTATTTCTATATTTCTGAGATTAGGCAAGTTTTTCAGAATTGTACGAGGATTTCCTTTTACAGTATTCAGTTAGCTGAAGGAATTTTTTATTTAAAGTTAACCTAATGCAGTCACATGGTAAAAAAGTTAGATTAAAAGAATAATTTAGGTTAGATTCAATCCTTTTACAGTTATACCTCTCACAAATGATTACTTGGTTATTCTAAATTGAGTATTTCTGGAGTTTGTTTTCACAATTAAATGCAGTTTATGTATCAAGCATAAATGAAGATCTCTACATTATGACCCTAAACATGTGCATACTTCAGCTGGATGACTAATATCATTCAGTTTAAAGGTAAAGCTGTTGCTTTTGTTCTGGTTCATATTTTCTTAACCTAATCTAATCTAACCAATGTTAGGTTTCAATTGGTTTTAAAATGTTCACCCAAGAAAACCTATATATATATATATATATATATATATATATATATATATATATATATATATATATATATATATATTTATATATATGTGTGTGTGGGTGGGTTGGGCCATTCTTTCGTCTATTTTCTTGCGCTACCTTGCTAATGCAGGAGACTGCAACAGAGTATAAAAAAGATAGAATATATGTATATGTATATTTTTTTTTTCATACTATTCGCCATTTCCCGCGTTAGCAAGGTAGCGCCAAGAACACAGGACTGGACCTTTGAGGGAATATCCTTACCTGGCCCCCTTCTCTGTTCTTTCTTTTGGGAAAAAAAAACAAAAAAAAACAGAGGGGGAGGATTTCCAGCCTCCCGCTCCCTTCCCTTTTAGTCGCCTTCTACGACATGCAGGGAATACGTGGGAAGTATTCTTTCTCCCCAATCCCCAGGGATAATATGTATATATATATATATATATATATATATATATATATATATATATATATATATATATATAATGCGGGAAATGGCGAATAGTTTGAAAGAAAGATATATATATATATATATATATATATATATATATATATATATATATATATATATATATATATATATATTTGCATGGATAGATAGATAGATTAGATAGATATAGATAAATAGATAATTAGATTGATAGGTTTTAAAATGTCACCGCACTCTGCTTGCTTAAGATTATACCAATAGTGACAAGTAACCTTTGCCAAGGCTATATCAGTGGGAGTAGTCTCATCAAAGAACTTTTCACTTCAAAGAAGTCTACATTTCCTTGCTACTGGAAGTAGTGCCACCTTGGGCTGCAGGAGCCTTTAGAAAGGGTCCTGGAGGTCTTGGGTAGCACTGGGACTCTTTCATAGAAATTGATTGTGATGTTCCCATGGTTGTTTAATTTGTTTATGGATGGGGTGGTTAGGGAGGTAAATGCAAGGGTTTTTGGAGAGAGGGGTGAGTATGCAGTCTGTTGGGGATGAGAGGGCCTGGGAAGTGAGTCAGTTGTAGTTCACCGATGATATATCTCTGATGGCTGATTCAAGTGGGAAACTGCAGAAGTTGGTGACTGATTTTAGGAAAGTGTGTGAGAGGAGAAAGTTGAGAGTAAATGTGAATAAGAGCAAGGTTATTAGGTTCAGTAGTTGAAGGACAAGTAAATTGGGATGTAAATTTGAACGGAGAAAGATTGGAGGAAGTGAAGTGTTTTAGATATCTAGGAGTGGACTTTGCAGTGAATGGAATCATGGAAGTGGAAATGAGTCAGAGGGTCGGGGAACTACTATTCATTCAAACATACCCATTTTTGCTCTCTAAGATAATGTTCTCTCTTTCCCCACATTCTTCTTTGCTCTCAGAACCTTTGCCCACTACCCCACCCTGTGACTCATTTCTGCTTGTATGGTTCCATTTGCTGCCAAGTCCACTCCCGCTTGCTCTCCCAAATCCATTCCTGGCGCCACCCTGCCTCACGGGAAACCTGTTTTATATTTTCCAAGTCCTGCCTTCCATTATGATTTCTTTTTATTGGTTGTGTAAAATATCAATGATTAAACAATCTCAAATCATGATTTGATGTGTATGTAATATAATATTGTTTCCAGAATTTTACAAATGAATTTTATGAATATTAGGACACTCCATGCCACTTTGGTAACTGTCTCTTCTTGTAGTTGTTAACTCTTAGGTTAGCCTTGCATGATCTGACCATATAGAACATAACATGACCTATCCCATTCCAGTTACACATAATCAAACCAGACTTTACCTAACCGAATGCAATCAAAGTTCTTATAATACAAAAGTTCCCACATTGCACATAACAGCTTCCTCTTTGAAACATAAGTTATTTAATGGCAAGAATACACATATGATAGAGGTAATAACTACACAGTGCTGATTACAAAATAGTTATATATTAGTTATAAGCTTGTAGTCAATCATTGCATTGCTTCTTTTGAATTTCTAGTGCATGGTTTAGGAAACCAAGAAGACTGTTAATCATAATGTTCACAGGCACCTGTATTGCTCTTTTTATTTGTATTGCTCATATTTTTGTATCTAAAAAAAGAGCTCATTTATATCAAGTTAATTTAATTTTCTTAGTTACAGATTATGGCCTGGAATGAAGAAGTTAACACATGTGATATTTTGTTTGAATATTCCCACAATGATTTTGTGTACACTACCAGCAGTGAACATGGCCAAGACTTGATGTCAGCTTTTGACTCACTGCTACTGCAAAAGTGGGAAGCAGCAAGAGATGCTGGGTTATTCAATTACCAAGTCAATCATGTAGAGACAAAACTACTGCCAGGAAAATTTCGGATTGTGGCTCAGGTCAGTCACAACAATGTGATGTTGAGAGTTGAATTTTCTAAACATATTAATACTAAATAAGATTAATTGACCGTGAGTACCAGTACTTGGTAATGAAGACTTTGAGCTCATGGTCCAAGCTAACCAGGACCTTAAATGTGAGACTAAGTCATCTGTAGAGGTAACAAGAGTTTGTTGTTGGTCTTCTTAGAATTCACTGGACATTGTCCCATAAAATAATTTTGTCGCAGAATAGTATAATTCATATTGGGATACTCTGAAGCTTGTCTAAAATTCAATTTTTGCCATTAGAAAGCCACATGTTGTGTGAGAAGATTCACAATACTGAAAATGTTGGCATGAAACCAAAAAGATTTTGACAACCTTTCTCTTAATGTCAGTGCCAAAGATGATAGCAGTACCTGTGACATCAAGGTTTAACAGGACATTTAATGACTTAGGTAGAAGCTTGGATACCTAGAAGTGGGTTGATTAGGACTTGATTATAAAGATGAGGTTAACCATTATTTTTCATACCCTAGATCAGGTTAACTAGTGATTTTAATTCAATAAACCAGGATTTTCATGAGTTTGGTTACATAGGATCAGGTTAACCTGAATCTTAAATATCCAAAACCACATTAACACAGACTATGACTCTCAGGACCATGTTGATGATGACATTGAGAGTCTAGGACCAAGTTCATTAGGACTTTGATCTTCAGAACTTGGCTAACTGGGACAAAATATCCAGAACCATTTCACCATTTTTTATATCATGTGATAAAGACTCCAGTTATGAATGAAAGCCCTCACTGAGACCAAGCCTTAATAAAACAATAAAACAAAGAAAGGAATATATATATATATATATATATATATATATATATATATATATATATATATATATATATATATATATATATATATATATTCCCTGGGGATAGGGGAGAAAGAATACTTCCCACGTATTCCCTGCGTGTCGTAGAAGGCAACTGAAAGGGAAGGGAGCGGGGGGCTGGAAATCCTCCCCTCTCGTTTTTTTTTTTTTTTTTGATTTTCCAAAAGAAGGAACAGAGAAGAGGTCCAGGTGAGGATATTCCCTCGAAGGCCCAGTCCTCTGTTCTTAACGCTACCTCGCTATCGCGGGAAATAGCGAATAGTATGATCATTATCTTGTGGAGGCTAAGGTGAAGATTAGTATGGGTTTTCAGAAAAGAGGAGTGAATGTTGGGGTGAAGAAGGTGGTGAGAGTAAGTGAGCTTGGGAAGGAGACCTGTGTGGGGAAGTACCAGGAGAGACTGTGTACAGAATGGAAAAAGGTGAGAACAATGGAAGTAAGGGGAGTGGGGGAGGAATGGGATGTATTTAGGGAATCAGTGATGGATTGCGCAAAAGATGCTTGTGGCATGAGAAGAGTGGGAGGTGGGCTGTTTAGAAAGGGTAGTGAGTGGTGGGATGAAGAAGTAAGAGTATTAGTGAAAGAGAAGAGAGAGGCATTTGGACTATTTTTGCAGGGAAAAAATGCAATTGAGTGGGAGAAGTATAAAAGAAAGAGACAGGAGGTCAAGAGAAAGGTGCAAGAGGTGAAAAAAAGGGCAAATGAGAGTTGGGGTGAGAGACTATCAGTAAATTTTAGGGAGAATAAAAAGATGTTCTGGAAGGAGGTAAATAGGGTGCGTAAGACAAGGGAGCAAATGGGAACTTCAGTGAAGGGCGTAAATGGGGAGGTGATAACAAGTAGTGGTGATGTGAGAAGGAGATGGAATGAGTATTTTGAAGGTTTGTTGAATGTGTCTGATGACAGAGTGGCAGATATAGGGTGTTTTGGTCGAGGTGGTGTGCAAAGTGAGAGGGTTAGGGAAAATGATTTGGTAAACAGAGAAGAGGTAGTAAAAGCTTTGCGGAAGATGAAAGCCGGCAAGGCAGCAGGTTTGGATGGTATTGCAGTGGAATTTATTAAAAAAGGGGGTGACTGTATTGTTGACTGGTTGGTAAGGTTATTTAATGTATGTATGACTCATGGTGAGGTGCCTGAGGATTGGCGGAATGCGTGCATAGTGCCATTGTACAAAGGCAAAGGGGATAAGAGTGAGTGCTCAAATTACAGAGGTATAAGTTTGTTGAGTATTCCTGGTAAATTATATGGGAGGGTATTGATTGACAGGGTGAAGGCATGTACAGAGCATCAGATTGGGGAAGAGCAGTGCGGTTTCAGAAGTGGTAGAGGATGTGTGGATCAGGTGTTTGCTTTGAAGAATGTATGTGAGAAATACTTAGAAAACCAAATGGATTTGTATGTAGCATTTATGGATCTGGAGAAGGCATATGATAGAGTTGATAGAGATGCTCTGTGGAAGGTATTAAGAATATATGGTGTGGGAGGCAAGTTGTTAGAAGCAGTGAAAAGTTTTTATCGAGGATGTAAGGCATGTGTACGTGTAGGAAGAGAGGAAAGTGATTGGTTCTCAGTGAATGTAGGTTTGCGGCAGGGGTGTGTGATGTCTCCATGGTTGTTTAATTTGTTTATGGATGGGGTTGTTAGGGAGGTAAATGCAAGAGTCCTGGAAAGAGGGGCAAGTATGAAGTCTGTTGGGGATGAGAGAGCTTGGGAAGTGAGTCAGTTGTTGTTCGCTGATGATACAGCGCTGGTGGCTGATTCATGTGAGAAACTGCAGAAGCTGGTGACTGAGTTTGGTAAAGTGTGTGGAAGAAGAAAGTTAAGAGTAAATGTGAATAAGAGCAAGGTTATTAGGTACAGTAGGGTTGAGGGTCAAGTCAATTGGGAGGTGAGTTTGAATGGAGAAAAACTGGAGGAAGTGAAGTGTTTTAGATATCTGGGAGTGGATCTGTCAGCGGATGGAACCATGGAAGCGGAAGTGGATCATAGGGTGGGGGAGGGGGCGAAAATTTTGGGAGCCTTGAAAAATGTGTGGAAGTCGAGAACATTATCTCGGAAAGCAAAAATGGGTATGTTTGAAGGAATAGTGGTTCCAACAATGTTGTATGGTTGCGAGGCGTGGGCTATGGATAGAGTTGTGCGCAGGAGGATGGATGTGCTGGAAATGAGATGTTTGAGGACAATGTGTGGTGTGAGGTGGTTTGATCGAGTAAGTAACGTAAGGGTAAGAGAGATGTGTGGAAATAAAAAGAGCGTGGTTGAGAGAGCAGAAGAGGGTGTTTTGAAATGGTTTGGGCACATGGAGAGAATGAGTGAGGAAAGATTGACCAAGAGGATATATGTGTCGGAGGTGGAGGGAACGAGGAGAAGAGGGAGACCAAATTGGAGGTGGAAAGATGGAGTGAAAAAGATTTTGTGTGATCGGGGCCTGAACATGCAGGAGGGTGAAAGGAGGGCAAGGAATAGAGTGAATTGGAGCGATGTGGTATACAGGGGTTGACGTGCTGTCAGTGGAGTGAATCAAGGCATGTGAAGCGTCTGGGGTAAACCATGGAAAGCTGTGTAGGTATGTATATTTGCGTGTGTGGACGTGTGTATGTACATGTGTATGGGGTGGGTTGGGCCATTTCTTTCGTCTGTTTCCTTGCGCTACCTCGCAAACGCGGGAGACAGCAACAAAGTATAAAAAAAAAAAAAAATATATATATATATATATATATATATATATATATATATATATATATATATATATATATATATATATATATATATTTTTTTTTTTTTTTCTTTCTTTCAAACTATTCGCCATTTCCCGCATTAGCGAGGTAGCATTAAGAACAGAGGACTGGGCCTTTGAGGGAATACCCTCACCTGGCCCAATTCTCTGTTCCTTCTTTTGAAAAAAAAAAAAAAAAAAAAAAAAAAAAAAGAATACTTCCCACGTATTCCCTGCGTATCATAGAAGGCGACTAAAAGGGAAGGAAGCGGGGGGCTGGAAATCCTCCCCTCTCGTTTTTTTTTTTTTTTTTTTTCTAAAAGAGGGAACAGAGAAGAGGGCCAGGTGAGGATATTCCCTCAAAGGCCCAGTCCTCTGTTCTTAACGCTACCTCGCTATCGCGGGAAATGGTGAATAGTTTGAAAAAATATATATATATATATATATATATTTATATATATATATATATATAAATATATGTATATATATATATTTTATATATATATATTTATATATATATATATATATATATATATATATATATATATATATATATATATATATATATATATATATATATATATATATATATATATATATATTTTTTCAAACTATTCACCATTTCCCGCGATAGCGAGGTAGCGTTAAGAACAGAGGACTGGGCCTTTGAGGGAATATCCTCACCTGGCCCTCTTCTCTGTTCCCTCTTTTAGAAAAAAAAAAAAAAAAAAAAACGAGAGGGGAGGATATATATATATATATATATATATATATATATATATATATATATCCTCTACCACTTCTGAAACCACACTGCTCTTCCCCAATCTGATGCTCTGTACATGCCTTCACCCTCTCAATCAATATCCTCCCATATAATTTACCAGGAATACTCAACAAACTTATACCTCTGTAATTTGAGCACTCACTCTTATCCCCTTTGCCTTTGTACAATGGCACTATGCACGCATTCCGCCAATCCTCAGGCACCTCACCATGAGTCATACATACATTAAATAACCTTACCAACCAGTCAACAATGCAGTCACCCCTGTGGATCAGGTGTTTGCTTTGAAGAATGTATGTGAGAAATACTTAGAAAAGCAAATGGATTTGTATGTAGCATTTATGGACCTGGAGAAGGCATATGATAGAGTTGATAGAGATGCTCTGTGGAAGGTATTAAGAATATATGGTGTGGGAGGCAAGTTGTTAGAAGCAGTGAAAAGTTTTTATCGAGGATGTAAGGCATGTGTACGTGTAGGAAGAGAGGAAAGTGATTGGTTCTCAGTGAATGTAGGTTTGCGGCAGGGGTGTGTGATGTCTCCATGGTTGTTTAATTTGTTTATGGATGGGGTTGTTAGGGAGGTGAATGCAAGAGTTTTGGAAAGAGGGGCAAGTATGAAGTCTGTTGGGGATGAGAGAGCTTGGGAAGTGAGTCAGTTGTTGTTCGCTGATGATACAGCGCTGGTGGCTGATTCATGTGAGAAACTGCAGAAGCTGGTGACTGAGTTTGGTAAAGTGTGTGAAAGAAGAAAGTTAAGAGTAAATGTGAATAAGAGCAAGGTTATTAGGTACAGTAGGGTTGAGGGTCAAGTCAATTGGGAGGTGAGTTTGAATGGAGAAAAACTGGAGGAAGTGAAGTGTTTTAGATATCTGGGAGTGGATCTGGCAGCGGATGGAACCATGGAAGCGGAAGTGGATCATAGGGTGGGGGAGGGGGCGAAAATTCTGGGAGCCTTGAAGAATGTGTGGAAGTCGAGAACATTATCTCAGAAAGCAAAAATGGGTATGTTTGAAGGAATAGTGGTTCCAACAATGTTGTATGGTTGCGAGGCGTGGGCTATGGATAGAGTTGTGCGCAGGAGGATGGATGTGCTGGAAATGAGATGTTTGAGGACAATGTGTGGTGTGAGGTGGTTTGATCGAGTAAGTAACGTAAGGGTAAGAGAGATGTGTGGAAATAAAAAAAGCGTGGTTGAGAGAGCAGAAGAGGGTGTTTTGAAATGGTTTGGGCACATGGAGAGAATGAGTGAGGAAAGATTGACCAAGAGGATATATGTGTCGGAGGTGGAGGGAACGAGGAGAAGAGGGAGACCAAATTGGAGGTGGAAAGATGGAGTGAAAAAGATTTTGTGTGATCGGGGCCTGAACATGCAGGAGGGTGAAAGGAGGGCAAGGAATAGAGTGAATTGGAGCAATGTGGTATACCGGGGTTGACGTGCTGTCAGTGGATTGAATCAAGGCATGTGAAGCGTCTGGGGTAAACCATGGAAAGCTGTGTAGGTATGTATATTTGCGTGTGTGGACGTATGTATATACATGTGTATGGGGGTGGGTTGGGCCATTTCTTTCGTCTGTTTCCTTGCGTTACCTCGCAAACGCGGGAAACAGCGACAAAGCAAGGTTATTAGGTACAGTAGGGTTGAGGGTCAAGTCAATTGGGAGGTGAGTTTGAATGGAGAAAAACTGGAGGAAGTGAAGTGTTTTAGATATCTGGGAGTGGATCTGGCAGCGGATGGAACCATGGAAGCGGAAGTGGATCATAGGGTGGGGGAGGGGGCGAAAATCCTGGGGGCCTTGAAGAATGTGTGGAAGTCGAGAACATTATCTCGGAAAGCAAAAATGGGTATGTTTGAAGGAATAGTGGTTCCAATAATGTTGTATGGTTGCGAGACGTGGGCTATGGATAGAGTTGTGCGCAGGAGGATGGATGTGCTGGAAATGAGATGTTTGAGGACAATGTGTGGTGTGAGGTGGTTTGATCGAGTGAGTAACGTAAGGGTAAGAGAGATGTGTGGAAATAGAAAGAGTGTGGTTGAGAGAGCAGAAGAGGGTGTTTTGAAGTGGTTTGGGCACATGGAGAGGATGAGTGAGGAAAGATTGACCAAGAGGATATATGTGTCGGAGGTGGAGGGAACAAGGAGAAGAGGGAGACCAAATTGGAGGTGGAAAGATGGAGTGAAAAAGATTTTGTGTGATCGGGGCCTGAACATGCAGGAAGGTGAAAGGAGGGCAAGGAATAGAGTGAATTGGAGCGATGTGGTATACTGGGGTTGACGTGCTGTCAGTGGATTGAAGCAGGGCATGTGAAGCGTCTGGGGTAAGCCATGGAAAGCTGTGTAGGTATGTATATTTGCGTGTGTGGACGTATGTATATACATGTGTATGGGGGGGGGGGCATTTCTTTCATCTGTTTCCTTGCGCTACCTCGCAAACGCGGGAGACAGTGACAAAGTATAATATATAAATAAATAAATATATATATATATATATATATATATATATATATATATATATATATATATATATATATATATATATATATATATATATATTATCCCTGGGGATAGGGGATTAAGAATACTTCCCACGTATTCCCTGCGTGTCGTAGAAGGCGACTAAAGGGGAGGGAGCGGGGGGCTGGAACTCCTCCCCTCTCGTTTTTTTTTTAATTTTCCAAAAGAAGGAACAGAGAAGAGGGCCAGGTGAGGATATTCCCTCAAAGGCCCAGTCCTCTGTTCTTACCACTACCTCGCTAATGCGGGAAATGGTGGTTTGAAAAAAAGAAAAAAAAAATATGTATGCATGCAATATATATGCAATATATATGAATGCAAGAGTTTTGGAAAGAGGGGCAAGTATGAAGTCTGTTGTGGATGAGAGAGCTTGGGAAGTGAGTCAGTTGTTGTTCGCTGATGATACAGCGCTGGTGGCTGATTCATGTGAGAAACTGCAGAAGCTGGTGACTGAGTTTGGTAAAGTGTGTGAAAGAAGAAAGTTAAGAGTAAATGTGAATAAGAGCAAGGTTATTAGGTACAGTAGGGTTGAGGGTCAAGTCAATTGGGAGGTGAGTTTGAATGGAGAAAAACTGGAGGAAGTAAAGTGTTTTAGATATCTGGGAGTGGATCTGGCAGCGGATGGAACCATGGAAGCGGAAGTGAATCATAGGGTGGGGGAGGGGGTGAAAATCCTGGGAGCCTTGAAGAATGTGAGGAAGTCGAGAACATTATCTTGGAAAGCAAAAATGAGTATGTTTGAAGGAATAGTTGTTCCAACAATGTTGTATGGTTGCGAGGCATGGGCTATGGATAGAGTTGTGTGCAGGAGGGTGGATGTGCTGGAAATGAGATGTTTGAGGACAATGTCTCGTGTGAGGTGGTTTGATCGAGTAAGTAATGTAAGGGTAAGAGAGATGTGTGGAAATAAAAAGAGCATGGTTGAGAAAGCAGAAGAGGGTGTTTTGAAATGGTTTGGGCACATGAAGAGAATGAGTGAGGAAAGATTGACCAAGAGGATATATGTGTCGGAGGTGGAGGGAACGAGGAGAAGTGGGAGACCAAATTGGAGGTGGAAAGATGGAGTGAAAAAGATTTTGTGTGATCGGGGCCTGAACATGCAGGAGGGTGAAAGGAGGGCAAGGAATAGAGTGAATTGGATCGATGTGGTATACCGGGGTTGACGTGCTGTCAGTGGATTGAATCAGGGCATGTGAAGCGTATGGGGTAAACCATGGAAAGTTGTGTGGGGCCTGGATGTGGAAAGGGAGCTGTGGTTTCGGGCATTATTGCATGACAGCTAGAGAGTAAGTGTGAAGGAATGGGGCCTTTGTTGTCTTTTCCTAGTGCTACCTCGCACACATGAGGGGGTAGGGGGATGGTATTCCATGTGTGGCGAGGTGGCGATGGGAATGAATAAAGGCAGAGAGTGTGAATTGTGTGCATGGGTATATATGTATGTGTCTGTGTGTGTATATATATGTGTACATTGAGATGTATAGGTCTGTATATTTGCGTGTGTGGATGTGTATGTATATACATTGTGTATGGGGGTGGGTTGGGCCATTTCTTTCGCCTGTTTCCTTGCGCTACCTCGCAAACGCGGGAGACAGTGACAAAGCAAAATAAATAAGATAAATAAAAATATATATATGCTAATATGATATGTATGTGTATGCTATTATTTATTGATTTAGGAAAAGACTCCAGCAGTAATAAAATTGTGTTGGAAAGATTGTGCCAGATTCAGGGTATGTGATTTAAAAGCATGGTGAATAGATATATTTAGGAAAATAGATTATGTAGTGGAAGGAAAAGTAGATTGATTCATTGGTTAAAGGTAATATGAAAATGCATCATATCACCATATTTGTCATAAGCACAAGAAAATTGACATACAATGTTTAGGAGTCCTTGTAAGATTGTTACACTAGAAGCTTGACATTTGAGCTGGAGCCTTCCCCTCTGTTAAGTTATTTCTTTGGATGGCATGGCTGAAGAACTACATGATTGGAAGGCAAGTGATGAGTTGGCTTAGAAAGTCAACTTTGATCTTGTGAAAAACCTGCTGTCTGAGCCAGACCATCACTTTTCATCCTGTCAGTTAGCTCTCTGACTTAGCTATTGAGAGATATATGAAAGGAGGGCAAGTGATGGGTTGGCTCACAATGCAAGTATATTGCTTGGTTTTGTTGTGGAAAGCAGTAGAACCTCAGATGTGGTGAGAATTGCGACCCACACTAACATGTGCTCATGAAAACATTGCTGGATGACTTATGGTAAGAAGGCACCGTAAATTTTCTTTTTTTTTTAAATACTATAGAGTTAGGAAGAGTGGGCAGAATGAAGAATAAAAAAATAAAAAAAAGTGCATTATGAGCAAGGTAGTTTATGGGGTAAAAAAAGGAGTGCAAAGTGTGAAATCAAGTATTACACAAATGTCTCTAATTTGTATGCTATATCTGGGCGAGGCAAATGGCAATAGAAATAGAGAAGGAATATGTGGAGAATCAAGATTATAATACATTTGTAAGAGTAAGGTTCTCAACCAGATATATGCCAATATCATGAGATATGGTGGATTTTGTGCATGTGAAAAAAAAGGAGTACAGAGGTTAAATCAAGTATTACACAAATGTCTCTAATTTGTATGCTATATCTGGGCGAAGCAAATGGCAATAGAAGTAGAGAAAGAATGTGTGGAGAATCAAGATTATAATACATTTGTAAGAGGAAGGTTCTCAACCGGATATATGCCAGTATCATGAGATATGGTGGATTTTGTGCATGTGCTGTCTTGCTGTACATGTGTGTATGACATGGTTAGGATAGTAGAATTCTCTTATTGTAGAAATGTATGGAAGTTATTAGATATAAGAACAAAGCATGAAGGACATTCATGTGTACTTTTGTTATTCTTTCCTTACAGTTAACAGAAATTAATAGTTTAGGATAAATTCAGTGTAGACTCGGTTTCCTGACTGGAAGGTTTACTTAAACCCTTGTGCTGGGATGGCAGCATCAACTACATTACTGTGTTGTGAGTCAATAAGTTGCTTAGATATTTGTGGATATCAGAAAATTATTCATGTATGTAGATCATCTGTGAAGAATATGAATCTGCTAAATTGTAAAAAGAACTTGCGGAGACTGTCAGCATGTTATGAAGATAAAGGTGAATCTGGGTGGATTAGGATAGAATTAATGACTTGAAAATGGAAATCAAGAATGTTTGAAAGATTCTCCTTACATGAAAATGGAAATCAAGAATGTTTGAAAGATTCTCCTTACATTTTTTTGTGATTAGTATATTTACTGTTCAACATAAGAGGTTATATTGAGTTTGAAGAAACATAAATTGAAGTGCAAATTATTTCATTCTTTTTCTATTGTTTGTTGTGATTCAATTTTTACAGATGAATACCAAGCGGAAGACAATGAGGAGAAAACCTGAGCAAATAACATCTGTTAAGCAGCCTTTTAATCCTGAGAAGTTTAATTTTACAAATATAAAGAAAGAAGAAATTCTTGCAAAGCTCCATTACAAGCAAAATTGTTCAAAGGTGATGTTATATTTCATTATATATACAAATAGGAATAACCCAACAAACACTAGACTTTTTGTAAAAACAGTTCTAGAAGGAAGGTGTATGAAGAATTAATGACTTCTTACATGTCAATTTTTTAAATGAAAAGAAGTTAGAAAAAACAAAGTTTTGCCTTTTTTGTAAGAGTAGATAAACACATCAGTGTGCAGTTTTTTCCGCATAATTATGTTTATGTTGTTTACAGATAACAGACTGTGAAGGAATGGCAGATGGAGACAAGACCTTGGAAGGTAGCCTCGCCATTAACAATGCACCCATCTGCTACAGTCACAGTTTGATTCTTCCATTTCTCTCCCAGTGTCGCCCTCAAGTAATCGACGATGAATTCCTACGGGTTGCTTTTCACACAATATTGTTATCTCAGACTCCGTGAGTTTAAAATTAGGTTGCTGTTGATTTTGTTATTCTGAAATAATCTTCATTCCAATATCTGCATACAAGATGAGTTATAAGAAAATAAGTAATGAAAAATTACACCCTTCAAGTTCTGAGAGATCACTGGGAGTTTTTGGAAATTAACCCTGATATAATAGAAAAATTCCAGAAAGATCATGAAATGGGTATGGTGCCTTTCAGATGCATATTTGTTCTTGCAAATAATGTACAGACTTGATATGAGATCTAGTGACAAGATTAGTATAGATTAGAGGCCCATACACATTAAGAAAGTTTTAGATATTGCAGAATAATAGTATTACCACAACTGTTCATTCTTACTTTTATGATACATTGCTGAGAAAAAAAAATTATGTATTCTCTTTCCTTTCTAATTTTGCCTTATTCTTGACCTACTTGTGGTTCTATAATTTTGTAATCCTTTAAGTCAGTCACAGTCCTACCACATTCCTTGTTAACTGTGAAATGAAGGCATTCCTCTAATTCCATTTTCTTTTATGTAATGAAATAAACTCTTCCCTCCATTAAGTAATAAGGCACACAACCACTTTTTCATACTGACATGAACACTCTCCAGGTCTGTACAACTGCATCTTTACCTCCACTTCACACCATTTCATTCCCTTCTCCCTGCACACCCTAACTTTTTTCAGTTTATTTATTTAGCATTATTCATTCCCATACTTATTCCACTCTCATTATCTCTGATCCAACTGTAAAGATGCATATGTCTCATACTGAAGTAGTCTTTTCACTTCTTGCAAACTATTTTCATTGTTTCAGACTTGTTTAGTGTGCTCTTGCCTGTAATCCAAATTCTTCTTGTACACGTATTTACTGTCTTTTAGTATCTTTAGCATGGTATATCACATAGATTTTCATTGATCATTTTTGAGAGATTCTCATGCATATGGTAATAATGTCTTTAAGAGCTTGTAGCTTGTGTGTATTCCAATGTGGACACTAGTCTTCTTTGATCTACATTGCCGTTTTATTTGAAAATTTGAAGAAAACATTGAGGTATTATTGTTAATGATGATGCCAACTTTACGTTAATTAACACTTTTAGCTTGTGAAAATGATGCAAAAATCGATTGAAACATTTGACACTTTCATCATGAATGGAGGTATGAGACAGTAGATAGTCAGAGGCAAAACTAAAGTGGAGTGGAGGCATTATGAAACATCATTGGTTCATGGTTTGTATGAATATGATTACAGATCTTCTGAAGGGAGGCTCTGAGAACTGCTGTTGTGTTACAATTTTGGATTACATTCAGTATCTTTTTCTCTTGCAGAGATTTTAGAATAGCTTATAATTCCCTTGGTGGATGTGCATCAGTGAACCATCTTCACATTCATGTGTATTACCTGCCATATCAGCTTTACATTGAAACTGCTGTAAGTGTTTTATTGTTTAGCATTTGGTTAAAAATTTACAAATTTGTTTTTAAATTTTCTGATAACGAACTTTCTGGTAGTAAAAGCTGGCCTGTCTATGCTTTTCTATCTTGACTTTAAAGGATTTGCTTATTCTGGGACCCTTGTGTCAGTCTGAGCAGATACGATTTTAGTGTAGAGAATAAAAGCCTGCTTAATCTGACTTAGCGTGCTGTTGTTCAGGCTCTTGAGTCAAGTAAAAAGTTATCCTGCATTGATATGAATCTTTGGGATAAAAGAAAATGTTTTCGTAGCCAAAGGTAATGGCTGCCTTATTTTTTTTTTTTTTTTTTTTTTTTTTTTTATACTTTGTCGCTGTCTCCCGCGTTTGCGAGGTAGCGCAAGGAAACAGACGAAAGAAATGGCCCAACCCCCCCCCCCCATACACATGTATATACATACGTCCACACACGCAAATATTCATACCTACACAGCTTTCCATGGTTTTCCCCAGACGCTTCACATGCCTTGATTCAATCCACTGACAGCACGTCAACCCCGGTATACCACATCGCTCCAATTCACTCTATTCCTTGCCCTCCTTTCACCCTCCTGCATGTTCAGGCCCCGATCACACAAAATCTTTTTCACTCCATCTTTCCACCTCCAATTTGGTCTCCCTCTTCTCCTCGTTCCCTCCACCTCCGACACATATATCCTCTTGGTCAATCTTTCCTCACTCATTCTCTCCATGTGCCCAAACCACTTCAAAACACCCTCCTCTGCTCTCTCAACCACGCTCTTTTTATTTCCACACATCTCTCTTACCCTTACGTTACTCACTCGATCAAACCACCTCACACCACACATTGTCCTCAAACATCTCATTTCCAGCACATCCATCCTCCTGCGCACAACTCTATCCATAGCCCACGCCTCGCAACCATACAACATTGTTGGAACCACTATTCCTTCAAACATACCCATTTTTGCTTTCCGAGATAATGTTCTCGACTTCCACACATTCTTCAAGGCCCCCAGAATTTTCGCCCCCTCCCCCACCCTATGATCCACTTCCGCTTCCATGGTTCCATCCGCTGCCAGATCCACTCCCAGATATCTAAAACACTTCACTTCCTCCAGTTTTCCTCCATTCAAACTCACCTCCCAATTGACTTGACCCTCAACCCTACTGTACCTAATAACCTTGCTCTTATTCACATTTACTCTTAAATTTCTTCTTCCACACACTTTACCAAACTCAGTCACTAGCTTCTGCAGTTTCTCACATGAATCAGCCACCAGCGCTGTATCATCAGCGAACAACAACTGACTCACTTCCCAAGCTCTCTCTTCCCCAACAGACTTCATACTTGCCCCTCTTTATATGATGCTTCTTTTTTTCTTATTTCATTTATTCATTTGATTTTGCCTTATGGTTATTCAGCATTGTGGCTGTCTCATTGGTAAGAAATTTACCTTGTCATCTGGAGTTGATTCTTTTTAATCATGTTGGACCAAATATCGAAAATATTTTAGTAGTGGTGTAATTAGAATACTGCACATTGGGTTTTGAAAGATAAATTATTCACAATTGTCACTTCAACCTAATATCTTTGTATGATTTATTGTCCTCTCAAGTATTCATAACATGTAAGAAAATATTTGTCTTGAAAATATTATGTGGTGTTGCTTTACACCCATGTCACACAGCAGTAAATACCTAGTGAGAATCCATTTGGAATATGCATACCAGTTGGTGATGGGAAAAATAATAAAAGATTTAGCGGATTATATGATACATTTAAGAGTTAAGAAAATACAAATGCTCAAGCCCAAAGAACAGTAAGAGTAAACATGAAAATCAAAATTAGATTCTGAATTCATGTTTTATGTAGAAAATGTGGTATGTACATATGTGTAAAATGTAGTTGGTAAACCATTGTTGAAAGTGAAAATATATACACTTGATACAAAATGAAAACTTTAGGAAAACTACAGAAATGATTTGTAAAATAAGAATGTTCTCACATTCTAGAGTACATAGATATGAATTAAAAACTCAGGTAACAGGTTAAGAAATAGAAAATAATAGATAAAATGAGTTTGAATGTTTGAATAAGCTTGAATATTTTTTGACTCACTCTGCGTTTAGAATGAAATAATATTAAATGTGCAGCTTTGTGTGGCCTCCTTAGAGGATAACTGTGGGACCAAATAGGTTTTTGAAGTTTCTTCATTAGCATGTTGGATACAATGCCCGAATAGTAGGGAAGAGAGGGGATTGATTATGTAATAGATAGCAGTGTTGGTGTTTTTATTAGCTCAACACACTCTTTTTTTACTAACAAGCTGGTAGTATATGACTCTCATGATACTCTTGTCATTGCTTTATGTCATGGCTATCTAACCTCTTTCCATCTTTCTTTGCAACATTTTCTTTATTGAATTATTGCTGAGATTTAGGGCTTGATTTTTTTTTTTAGAAAGTTTCAAAGTCATCATATTGCTAGGTTAGGTTAGGGTGGTTTTAATCAATATCACTGTAGGTATATAATATTATTAAAAACTATATTATTTTGTTCTCTTCTCTTTTAATGTACCTTAACAAATGTTTAGTTATGGGCTAAGTGAAAATTGCAGCTTGTGTGGTTCTGGTAAAATTCTGATACAAAGTATCCACTTGATTATCATCTAAATATTTATTTTCTATGATTTTATCGTTATACTTAGTCGCTGTCTCCCGCGTTAGCAAGGTAGCTCAAGGAAACAGATGAAAGAAATGGTCCAACCCATCCACATGCACATGCATATACATAAACGCCCACACATGCACATATACATACCTATACATTTTAATGTATACGTACATATACATACACAGACATCTACATATATACACATGTACATGTTCAAATTTGCTGCCTTCATCCATTTCCGTCGCCACCCCACCACACATGAAACAGCACCCCTCTCCCCTCGCACATGCACAAGGTAGTGCTAGGAAAAGACAACAAAGGCCATATTTATTCACACTGTCTCTAGCTGTCATGTATAATGCACTGAAACCACAGCTCCCTTGCCACATCCAGGCCCCACAGAACTTTCCATAGCTTACCCCAGACACTTCACATGCCCTGGTTCAATCCATTGACAGCACGTCGACCCAGGTATACCACATCATTCCAATTCACTCTATTCCTTGCGTGCCTTTCACCCTCCTGTATGTTCAGGCCCCAATAGCTGAAAATCTTTTTCACTCCATCCTTCCACCTCCAGTTTGGTCTCCCATTTCTCCTCGTTCCCTTCACCTTTGACACACACATATCCTCTTTGTCAATCTTTCCTCACTTGTTCTCTCAATGTGACCAAACCATTTCAATACATTCTCTTCTACTCTCTCAACCACACTTTTTATTACCACATATCTCTCTTACCCTTTCATTACTTACTTGATCCAACCACCTCACACCACATATTGTCCTCAAACATTTCATTTCCAACTCCTCCGAGATAACATTATCGCCTTCCACACATTCTTCAGCGCTCCCAGAACCTTTGCCCTCTCCCCCACCCTGTGACTCACTTCTGCTTCCATAGTTCCATCCGCTGCTAAATCCACTCCCAGATATATAAAAACTTCCTTCTGCTTCCATGGTTCCATCTGCTGCTAAATCCACTCCCAGATATATAAAAACTTCACTTCCTTCAGTTTTTCTCTATTCAAACTTACTTCCCCATTAACATGTCCCTCAACCCTACTGAACCTTGCTCTTATTCACCTTTACTCTCAGCTTTCTTCTTTCATACACTTTACCAAACTCAGTCACCAACTTCTGCAGTTTCTCACCCAAATCAGTCACCAGCACTGTATCATCAGCTAACAACAACTGACTCACTTTCAAAGCCCTCTTGAATTAAGTCTGAAGTGAATTTACAGATGTTTCCAGTCCTGTAGCCAGTTGACACAATAAAAGATATCCAACCAGATACACTGCATGAATCTGGATGAATGCCTATCATACATGTAGCCACTGCCATAAAAAGATTCATATTTGCTTGTGGAGACCAAATATTTTCACATTGTTTTGTAGCTTATGTGAATTTTTCAGAAAAAGTTTAGATTTTTCTTTTATTCTTTTTAAGTCATATTTTTACACTACAGTGATGTATATTTATATTGAGCTTTTATGATTCAATAATTTTGTTTACTTGACTGATAGCTTAAGAATCTAGGATATAAAGAGTTTATTCATAAATTTTGAAGATTGCACTGTACTTGTTATTCCAGGAATGCCAGAAATTAGCTGGACCTTGTTATACGTTCAAGGACTATCATGCTCCAGGCTTTGTATTCCAACTTGAAAATGGGGATGTTGATGAGCTGATAAGGTGGTATATTATTTCTTTGTTCATATGACTATCAGTTTTGCAAGTTTCTGTACCATAATCTCTCTTGATTCATGGTTTACTTTGCACTGAATGTTTGGTTCTCTAGTGTGGGTGTATGGTCCAAATCTGGAATACTTGGGACCTACGTCATGATGAAAATGATGCAATATAAAGCCTAATGCATTCCATAAGTACGAAAATTTAATATACATTGCACTATAGCCAAAAGTCATAGAAAGTCAAATGCTTCATTGTTATCTTTTTGGAAGAATTATGGAATATTCAACAAAACATTATTTATGATGCATTAAGCATATTTTGCAGTTGAGGAAAGCTTACTTTTTCTTTTTAGTTGACTATACTTTCTTCTATTTAGTTTCCTGTACAGTTGCAATGCTTTTTGTAATTTGTATATGTGTGGAGCACACAGATACAACCTCCAACACATATTGAGTAAAACTGCAAGCTGTACGAGAGTGTAGTGTCCTTATTTAGGCTGCTGGTTAATATATGAATGTTGCAGTAAATGCAAGTATTTGTGGCAACTGTAGGATTATTCTGTAGCTCCTAATGCACTTACTCATTTGGATATATCTTAACTTTGCATCACAATGGTTAATGAGTGTACAAGAATTTGGAGAGATGTTCCAGTATTTGTTAATAGTTCCTTTGATGAGAGAAATACCTATGTCAATACATGGATATATGATGAAGTGCAATGATGGTTTGATGTATAAAAACATGGAGAGAGGTAGCAGTTGGTTGGCAGCCATTGACCAGGGAGGTATATTACTAGTACTACCTGCATGGGTATCCAGAGGCATTGATGGCTGAGTAGTGAGCCAGCACTTCATTGGTTATCAAACTGCACTCCTTTGACTTAGGTGGCTGTCTTTTCTTTCTGCCTTCCCCACACATAGACATTCTGATTTTCTATTCTCAAACTTGCAGTCTCTCCCTGTCACACATAACACTTGACAACACTTAACTCTTACAACTCATTCTTCCATACTCTAGATTTTTCTGTGATGAATGCTATGAGCTAGCCCTGCCTTTTGGCAAAATGACAGGAGCAATAGATAGATGTAGGAGGCAGGAACATTAGATATGAGCATTAGATAGAAATCTGTTGAATAATAAACAGGAACATTAGCTGTGAGCATTAGATAGTAGAAGGAGGTTGGAACATTAGTTAGTTACATTAAGTGATAGAAGTTGGGAACATTAGGTAGGGGCCTCTGAAAATACTTGCCCTCTGCCAGTAGCCTGTTAAAGATGAGACACTTAAGGCTAAGAAACTGCACAGTAGTTCACCATTTATGGAGACTTTTGCTGTGGCCACTCCCTTGAGGGTGTTCCCAAAGGGATCAGGCATCAGAGATACAGATAGATAGAGAGGTGTAAGTTTGTGATTGATCTGGTTATACAGCCCCAGGATCTCTCTTATGGGCTCCTACAGTTTCAAGACTGTTGATCTGGTTATACAACCCCTGGATCCTTCTTATGGGCTCCTACAGTTTCAAGGCTGTACTGCAGGCAGGAGTAGGTGAATGACTGGCTACTCTGGAGTGAGAAGTTCCTGAGCAATACTGTATTCCTTTTTATCAATTATGAAACAGACAGCCTTGCCAAAGGTGACTTTTCACATATAATATGATCAAATGCAGTTGGAGTTTAGGAGACTAATGAATAGAAATGGGTAAGAGATGCATGTGTAGTTTAATATGAAAGTACATAAACGTGCAAGTGTGGATTGATATGTGGAAATGTGTGGAGAGTTACGAGTATGGCTTAATATGTGGAAATATGATTAAGTACTGATAGGATGGATATGTGGAAATGGACAGACTTAGTAGTGCTCTTAGTTTTTCATTATACACCCTTGAAGGTTAAAGATAAATTGCTGAATGTAAATGAGAAGAATGATGAAAATAGTAAATAACAAGTAGCAAGAGAGTCTTCTTCCATCCTTCATAACTGATTGCTGTTTCCTGTGTTAGCAAGGTTGCGTTAGAACAGGCAAAGAAAGGCTGCATCCATTCATATCCAATCTTGAGCTGTCATGTTTAATGCACTAAAACCACAGCCTCCCATCCACAATCAAGCACTGCAGACTTTTCCATGATTTACCCTGGACACTCCATATGCCCTGGTTCAGTCCACTCACTATACATCAACCCCTGTGTACAATGTTGTTCCACTCCACTCTAATCAGTGCACACCTGTCTACCTCCTGCTTGTTCAGGCCCCAATCACTTGAAATCTTTTTCCCCTCGATCCTTCTATCTCCAGCTTTGTTTCCTTGTTCTCTTGGTTCCCTCCACTTCTGACACATATATCCTCTTTGTCAACCTTTCCTCTCTCATTCTTTGTATATATCCAAGCCATTTCAGCCAACCTTCTTCAGCTCTCTCAACCACTTTTTATTACCACCTTTTTCTCTCTTACCCTTTCATTACTTACTTGATCAAACCACACATTGTCCTTAAACATTTCATTTTCAATATGCCCACCCTCTTGTGCAATCTTATCTATAGCTCATTCTTCACATCCATAAAATAATGTTGAGACTACTATACCTTCAGATATACCCAGTTTTGCCCTTCTAGATACTGATCTCTCTTTCCACACGTTCTTCAGTTCACCCAGAACCTTTCTTGCCCTCACCCACCCTATGACTCACTTCTGCTTCCATGGTTCCATTTGCTGCCATGTCCACTACCAGGTATCTAAAACACTTCACTTCCTCCAATTTTTCTCCTTTCAGATTCTCACACCAACTAATCTGTCCCTCAACTCTGCTAAACCTAATAACCGTGCTTTTATCCACATTTACTCTCAACTTCCTCCTTCCTCATACTCTCTCAAACTTGCTCACCAACTTCTGCAGTTTCACACTTGAATCAGCCACCAGTGCTGTATCATCAGCAAACACCTGACTCACTTTACAGGCCCTCTCATTCCCTACAGACTTGCTTTTGTATTTACCTCCCTCACCACCCCACCCATAAACAAATAAAATGACCATGACATCACACACCCCTGCCACAGACCAGTCTTCAACTGAAACCATTCACTATCCTCTCTTTGTACTCTTATACATTCCTTACACCCTTGATAAAAACTTATAACTGCTTCTAGCAGCTTTCTTCCCCCACACTATATTCTGAAGACCTTCCTCAAGGCATCTCAGTCAACCTTATCTTATCTTCCAGATCTATAAATGGCACATACAAATCCATCTGTTTCTCTAAGTATTTTTCACACACATTCTTCAGTACAAACATATATCACATCATTCCATTTCATTCTGTCTTGTGCACACCTTTCATCCTCCAGCATGTTTAGGCTCCAATTGCTCAAAATCTTTTTCACTCCATCCTTCCGTCTCCAATTTGATCTCCACATTCTTCTTGTTCCCTCCACTTCTTACAAATGCACACACACACACACACACACACACACACACACACACACACACACACACACACACACACACACACACACACTATATATATATATATATCTGTTCTTGATGCTACTTTGCTCACACAGGAAATGGTGAGCATGTACGAAAAAAAATTATTTTTTTTAATTTTCACACAACTTTTATGTTATCTAATATTTCAAATCAAGCATTGTTTCGGTGCTTTATCATTTTGTCTTGTTCTTTTTTTTTTTAGATCACTGGTGATTGTAGTCAAATTGTTTCTTGAGGAGGAGATGGCACACAATATGTATATCACAAGAGGAACCTATCTTGATAGTAACTCCCCAGATGGCAGATACAGCACAATAAGAGTGATTCTCTGGGCAAGGAAGCCCTCTTATGGTTCGTTCATCATATATCTGTTTGTTAAAGATTTTTGTTTTTTATTGGCTGCTCAGGTCTTTATGTGAGCTGTCCTGTAAGCTACATTTAGATGGAAAAATTTCCTGTCATGCATATGGTATATGAATACAAGATTATATAATCTTATGTATTAAACCATCCCCTGTTGCCACTTATGAATGCACACCAACCTATAAGAATCATTATACATGGTACTACCATGATGACATTACTTACTAGAAGTTTGCTTAAAGTGACATGTTCCAATTAACCTATATCCACTCATGACTTCCTACTCAAACGTCTTGGGTGTTATTATTAACTTTTGTGTAGATATTAAGAGTATGATTTAGTGAGATCTCTGGTTGGCTTTCTTGAACAAAGAAAGGATTCATAAGTTTACTGTAGGGGTATATCTTGGAATTTTTGACATGATGGTGGTGATGGTGCGGGGGGATTGTGGGAGTCTAAAGCATTATGCATTTTTCAAACACCCTTAGAGGCTATTTTCTGCTGTCTGGTTCCATGAATAACATCAAGTCAGCTACTTACCATGTTAAAAATCTTACGAGGGAAAACCATGATTTTGAAATTTAACGTGGCACAAGAAAAGGACAATGAAGCTTCCTCTTTTCAGACCATTGTGACAATCCAGTGGAGTTCACTTTTGATAGAGATCCGTTGTCTTACATTTTTTAGATTTGGTAATATATGTGTTGTAGCTGGATGTTTTAAAATTATCACCAGAGCTTTATATTCATAAGGTTTAAACAATTCATAACTTCACACCATTTTGTTTCCATTGATTACAGGTGTACATACAATGTGCCAAACTATTCTAGAAAATGTTTAGGGTTGGTGTTTAAAATAATGAGCACTGAGAAACAAATTTATATATCATATCTTTGAATCTGTCTTTTCCAATGATGTTTGGGATATTGAACCTCTCTTCTCTTTTGAGCAAGAAGAATAATTGATTTTCCATAAAACTCTTGTTAAAAACCATTATAGATCTTTGAAAAATTTGCATATTGTGAACTTAAAATAGCCTGATTTTGGGCATATTACCTTGTCTTTTGATTGAACATGAAAGGTTTGAGTTTTTCCACAAGATTGGCAATTTTTTTGTGCACTTCTGCCCATTGCACAAAAGGCATGGGATTGGGCCACATTAATTGAATTACAATACAAGTCACATTGCAGGAGAAGTTTTTACAAGAATTAGCACTGAATTAATATTTCAGATATTTACACTGTAAATTAAATATTTACAGACCCCTCATGACAGAAATAGCAGTCTGTCTTTAAAAAACAGTTAGTGCTATTTAGATGCAAAAATTTCTTTTAATCTGAACAGTTGTTTCATTTATACAAAGGATTGATTCATCCTTGTATAGAGCACTGGTCTCACATCTGGGGTGGTTTAGCTCTGCATCCTTACTTGACAGAGTTGAGTTGAAAGTGGTCCGTCTTATAAACTCTCTCAGGCTAACTTCAAAACTTGACCCTTTTACTTTTCCTTTTCTCTATTTTCTTTCACACAAGATGGTTTAGAATAGGGCATGTTTGGCCCATGCCAAATTGATTGTAAGATGTTCAGGCTTACCTTGATTTTCCAGTCTTGCTAATAAATAGGGATCCTGCAAACTTATACAGTGGACTTTCAGCTGACAGCAGAAATAAGGATATGTACATTACAGCTACAGAAAATTACCCTATTCCTTGTACACCATTCCCATTTCTCTCGTCAGACTTACTTAAACTTCATTCTGATATAAAGTGTCACTTCCATAACTAATATTTGCCATCATTTACCGACAAATTTTGAAGTTCTGTATTCTGCCGGTTAGTAATATTACATTTTCCTTTCTCTTGTATCCAGGTATAAAGAATGTATTAGATTTTGCTGCAGCTGCCTGTGAACTAGCTGGACATGTCCCCATTTACTGTAAGTATCAGTATACCTTTGGGTGTATTTTAGACAAAGAAAGTTCATTCTTACATATAAACACTTTCTACTTTTCCCTTGCCCATCCCTTCCTTTCTCCTTCCATCCCATATGTTTTTCTCTTTATTAGATTAATTATTCCCCAACATAAGAGTGGTTCATAGAAAATCAGCCCCAGATATTTATTACTGTATGTGGTTACTTTTATTGAATATAGAGGGTGCGTGTTGAATTACTTGTTGCTGAACTGTGAATATTTTTTGTGTGCATAAGCTTATTTAAGGAACCCATGTTCATGAGATGTATTCACATGACTTAGCAAGAAGAAAATGGCATTTTTACTAAGGGTAAGAACTTAAACTGATGCAAGAGCTGAGAGGTCATGATGGTAACAAACAAGGAGAAAATCTGAGCAGGAATCGTTAAAGGAATACTGAGTGGTTCTTGGATGATATCTGACCAAAACCACATTAGAATGGCCTTTAAGAGTTTGTAACTAACAATAGTAGTCCAGATTTGAAAAAGATATTATCAAAGTAAATACTAAGGCATGGGGCAAAGGTGTTAGTAAAGTTGCTTCTGATTCACAAGGGTTGAATTACACTATATTAAGGGAAGGCATGATATGCTATAGCTGCACTTATTGTCTGAACAGTAGTTCTTACCACTGACAGTAGAATAACTTCTTGATAGAATATTCCATTGTTAAGAAATTATTTAAGATAACTTATATTTTTTTAAGGAACATATGGTTACCAAGAAAGTAATGGCTTTGTATCCAGATACTATCGTAATGTCAGATCCCCTTAGTTCCTTTTTGAACTAAGTCAGAATCCACAGACTTTTGGGTATCATTTCACACACTTTTAAAGTCAAATGGACATGAATAATGTATCAAAGGCAGAGTTTACCACTTTAGGAGTTGTTGAATTTCAAATAGGTATGCACCTTTTGTGAGAAATAATTTTACAGAAATGAGGTGCCCAAGCAACCCTTCTGGCTAGCAAAGAGTAGAGATGTCCATTTTCCAGAGACAGACTTGTTACCTACATTATACATGTATTGTTATTATTTGTACTCATAGTGTGACTGTTATGAATGTGAAGTAAAGTTTTATGTCTGATTCTGTCTGGAGTCAAATGATATCAGTTTCTTGTACAGTAAGAGATTATAGTGCATTAGTTTTCAATAGTAATGGATTTTTAAGCAGTTCAGACATACCAGATCTTATCTCCAGTATTATGTGGCTTTAATCCTCTAATAGTTTTTCATAAGGACAGTGTATAGTTAGTGCTTAATTTCAAGTAAAGCCTATTTCCAAACCTTGGGCAGGGGCACCTACTTCCCTTGAGTGCTACCCTCTTACTATTATGTGTTATTGTCTTTTGCAAGTATCGTACCCAAAATGTTAGATCATCACACTGTTATAACAATTTTCTTTATTTTCTACTTCATCACAGTTTCTTATGTTAGCAATGTGGCACCAGGAACATACAAAGAAAGACCACATTGCAGTTGTCCATTCTCTAGCTTTCATGTGTAATGCACTGAAACCACACCTCCCTATCCATAACCAGGCCCCACAGACCCTTACATGATTTACCCTAGATGCTTCACACGCTCTGGTTCACTCCCCTAACAGCACATAACTTCCAGTATACCGTAGACACTTCACATGCCATGGTTCATTCTTTTGACAGCACATTGCTTTCAGTATACTACATCATTCCATTTCACTCTATCTCTTGCATGTCTTTTCAGCAAGCAACCCCATAAGCTGTTCTCCATTTCCATTAATAATACTGAATACCCCACGCCTCCAATTATGCCCACAACTACCTTATCACTCACCCACACATTCAAATCACCCACCAATAACACTGTCTCTTCCATCAAAACTGCTGACACTCTCACTCATCTGCTTCCAAAACACTTGCTTCTCATGATCTTTTTTCTCACTGCCAAGTGCATAATCAATACTAGGAGGAAATTTTTTTGCAAAGTTGATAACATTACCCACAACCTTCAGTATCATATTGCAAGTTTCTCAGCTAGAATAATAAAAATATATATGAATGTTTGTTTTCCAGTTAGCAAGATGAAATCTGATTAAGGAACAATGCCTTCTATCTTCCCTTCAGGAATTTGATGAATTTAATCTCCACCTTTGGATTTGTTATCAACAGAAAGATATATGGTGTGGAAAATTGTTGATTTTGTTGAGAACCTTTGTTGTCTGGATCAAGCCTACAACAAAATAAGTTTTCAGTGTGCATTTTTTTAAACTTTTTAACTTATTGAGCAGAGGTGAATGGACATAATACGTTAGTGCTTCTCTTTTCACACACTGCTAAATGAAAGTCTCTCTTATGACAAAACTTGCTTTTCAGCCTATGATTGTTGGCACAGCCTGTCAGAGGAGGAAATAATCCCTATCACAAGGACAGTGTGTGAAGAATCTTTTTCTGCAATGGTTCCAAAGGTTGTTAGTTTGTTTTCGAAGTACAGTAACAGCACCTTAACATGACGTGACCTCATGCTTTTAATACTAAAAGTTTTCAGCTATTTTTTATTGTCGTTATTGTATAGTGTTTATTTTAGCATTGAATGTTGTTGTTAAACTTATATTCTTTTACATCACCTGTAGTTATCAGTATTCATGAGCTAATGTTTGCTGACAAAAGTAAATGTATGAGAATCCTCAGAAATGTTCTTTATTTGTTATATGAATAAGTAGAAACAATTAAGGCATATGGCTTTCACAAAAATATAATGTTAATAATAAAGACAAGCAGGATTAAGTTTTTTGGGGAAAATGTTGGGATAAACAAATACTGTATATTTTTTAGACCAAAAGTGATGGTTATAATAACTTGGGGCCAAGGACAATGTAGATGATATACCTGCTGTGTGAAATGTACAGGTACCATTTGAGTTGGTTGTAAAATAGATATTTATCTAGATCTGTAATGATGAACACCTAATGGAATGGAAAGAATATCCAGCATATCTTTATAGTGATAGAATTGTCATTTTATTGAAAGTGTGAGACTGAAGCACAGATTGTATTGTTTTTACTTTGTATGTAATAGTAATTTGATTTATTTATCATTATTCACATAACTGATAGTTGAAGTATATTGGTAGGTTGATTAATATGCAATAAAACTTGAATTTTTTTATTTGGTTTGAGATTTTGAAACATGAAAATCTCAAATTTTTTTAGGTGCAGGTCAAAAAGGACAGGCAAGAATAAGACAGATTGTTATATTTAAGACATTACTGCAGTATTAGTTATAAGGAAATATCCACGTTATATCATCTGTTTATCTATTTCTGTATGCATGTTTGATTTCTTATTACCAACATGCCATCAGCAGACCCCTTACAGTATAATTAAATTAGTACAAAGCCTACAGTGCTTGCATATCAACGTTTATATCTTTATTACAAACATAAATAAGAAGTAATTTGTTACTCTTGCTCTTGAATTAAAGTGACACATATTGTGGACTGAGTGTAGATGAGGAGTCTAGGACCAGTGAGAAACACAAATCCAGGTAATAAGAAGAGACAAATCAGTACAGTGAAAAGTGTACACAGTACACAAAATGAGGTAAAGAACATTGGGTCTCTCTAAATCACGTGTGAGTTACAGAATTTTGAACCCAGATTAGGACTTCCGAATCACTGATACCTTGCCTCTTGCCTCACAGGTTTGTGTTAAACACACTAGGCTATCTTCAGCTCCCTCTTAGGTAACCAGAACAACAAAACTAGGAGTTCATCTCAAAAAACTACTGCATTATGACTTAAAACCTTAAAACCTTCATTCATAAAAAGGAAAAAATATTTCCAAATTACCAGTTATGACCAAGAACACCCACACAACTATTCAATAATGTAAAGCTCACCTTTAACACTTTTGCACATGGGAAACTTTTCTCGCAATATCACTCATAAATGTTGAAATCCTTATGTGCCATAAGTTATGAATTGAAACTTTTCTATGGCACCATTTTTAAGATTGGGAGCTTTCCTGTAGCACCACATATTAAACATAGAGTTACCCCATGACAATGCATATGAAAGTGGGAGCTTCAATATGATACAGCTTATAAGCTATGATAACTTTTTTCACCCTTCACTGTACATGAACACTTTTTATGTCATAATTGCCACAGAGATTAAATCTTCCACCTTGGAAGAAATGATGCTCCCTGATGCTAGTAGTTGTGAACAAATATTATAAACAAACAAATTTTCCCCTCCATGAAATATTTAGATATAACAGAAAAATATTTCATGATTTTCTATCATAATCCTTGAGCAGTGAGCACTGTCCAAAATTTCCTTCAGGCAGCCTGAAAAAATCCCACTATGAAATGGCAGATTAGTATTCAAAAATCAACAAAATATACACAAATGTATGTCTTGGTCTGGTCCAGTGATAAGCAAGTGCCTGGAGCGGATGTGAATGACATGTCTGACAGCTCTTGATATGACATAAAAATGACATTTCCTAGTTTCTGTTGAACTTTTTTTCCAATTATATTCAAATATCATACATGGCAAGTCTTTTGGGAGGAAACTGAAAGGTATGTTTCTTTCTTCACTCTGAAGACCAGTTTCATATGCACTTTTATTCTAAAACAAAGGCACAGCGTTAATGGTGAGGAACTTGGATGTGTTGAAATATTACACCTACTCTATGAATGAGTGCGAGTATACCATGTTGCTGGCACATATGTGCAGGATACTGGAGATTTATTTCTATGGAAACATTCAAGCTATTTACCTATCATCTGTTACCAAAATCCTTCATTACCCCAGGATTGCATAAAAAGAAAATTAAACAGTTGTGTACTTTCTTCTACAAGCTCAAGTGAACTGGAGGCACCAGCTTATCGTGGTAAAATAATTCCTTAAGCCACTTAATTCAGCACATTTCTTATCTTATTCTTCACTTTCATCACCAATTGATCCATAAATGTAAGTGTTCTTCTTAATAAATTACTTCATCCAACAATCTAAGTATTTTCTATTAGGTATTCATGTACACACAACCTACAGGTGGATGGCCAAGCAACTTTCATGATGGTTGAGGAGGTATGAGGATCACAGGATTTTTACCTTCGTGATGATGGAAGGAACCCTTTAGCTTACTGATGGTATGAAAAGTTATTTTGATATCTGAAAAGAGAGGTGGGAAAACTTTGCACATTAATTGATGTTTTCTGCTGTTTCTAAAGAGAACATCAATTAATATCTGTGGTAAGGCAGAGAATGCAAAGGGAGTGAATCATGGAGTGATAGAATGGGTGGAGGTAATACTTTGAGGTTGTTTGGGCATGTTGCAAAAAAATGCAAGACTGGGAGTTTACAAGGAGACTGTACTGTGGTACAATTAAAGGGGTTGGTGTGAGAGGAAGGCCAACTGTAACATGGGCAAATAAGGTGGAGGAATACTAGGGAGAGAAATGGTGGAAGGATGCGTGGTATGGTGTATGCGAGGGAGGGATGCAAGGACACGGATAAGTGGAGACTTTTGCTGTAGCCACCCCTTGATGGGAGTTATAGATAGAAAGATAGCAATCAAGTACTATAAACAAATGGGATCTTCCTCTTCATGAGGATAAAATTAAACACTTAATAAGCTTTGGGAGCGTTTTATTTTGTTTACAGTCAGTTCATGAATCCCACACATTTCTTTATTAGAATTTTGCTAGGTGTAAGATTGCTCACAAGTCTGACTGACTCGTTGTGATCTGTGTCACTAAGTCAGTCAGATTGTTGCTACTATTGTGCCAAGAGAATTCTGGGATTCATGTGTCCATCATAAAGAGTACGTATTTCCAGTGACCAGTCTTTTTTCAGCTCACAACACGTTAAGCTGATCAACATTTCCAGTTAAATGAGTACCCCATGCCCATAATCATATCTTTAACTGCCCTATACCCACTCTTGCATGCAAGTCTCCCACCACTAATACTTATACATTTGCATCAAATTTGCCAACTGCAGTTTCTCATTTCCCCGAAAACATTACCTCTCTTCACTTCTCTCACTACCAGGTTCTTGAACCCCGACAAACACCCACTTCTCTTAACCCACTTTCCTTCTCACGCACAGTAATCTAGAACTCACTTCCTTACACTCCACATTGTCACAACTCAATTAACAGAATTGCCATTCCCTCTTTTATTCTAGCCCTCCCATAAATCTCAGATCTCACCCCTCACATTTACATACCACATTCCCCCAACTCTCTTTGAGCTTAATTTTACTTAGCCAGAACTCTCAGGTTCGTCTTCCAACACAACTCCTACATCCCTCCCACCCGCACTCACATAACGCAGCCATAAGGAAGATTACTCCTCCTTTGGTTCCTCCTGTTAATACTTTTAGAAACTGATGTACAAGGAGGGGAACCCAGGCGTCCGGCCTTACGGTATTGCATGTATTAGTTGCCTTCTAGGTCAGCCAAGTAATGGAAGGGCAATAGTCTTTGTCTCCTGTCTAAAGGGATATTCATTTATTTACTTATAATTACCCAAGGCTTATTTGTAAGAATGTCCTGGCGTTAGGATCTCATATATATATATATATATATATATATATATATATATATATATATATATATACTTTGTCACGTGTCTGAGTGATGAGATGCAAAACTTACTAACTATATATGTGAAATGAATCAGACCATTACTCTTCTTCATTTATCTCGCCTCTAATATCTATTAACAGCCGTAATTGTACAATCCATGGGGTTAATGGAGAAATTTGATTATAAGAAGATACCACAAACTAAATAAAATGGCAATCTCTACCGTACATTATAGACCCATATTGTGTAATCCCAAGCGGAAATGCTCCCAATGTAGTGTATAAAAAGAAATAGTTTGAGGGCGAGTCATAGAAGTCGACACCGACTGCAGTCAGTCAAGATCTCGGGACACATTACTACATCAGGTTTTAACGTCACGGCTTAAAATGGTTTTAGTCTAAGATCTCTATCATGTTAGAAACTTGATTAGCATAAGTATGATAGAGTAAGCGTCCACATTTTTCCTAAACAGAAGCAAAGCGTGAGAGAACATGTGTCAAAAACAGTTAAATCGTCACTAAAATTGAGGAAAGGTATGAATAGTTTTCAGTAACGTATTGTTCATAATGGTAACTAACGAGCAAATCATGATAGTAATTTGGGTCACATAAGGGAGATTGCCAGAGCTGATTTCTTTCCGTTGTTTTACCAGTAAATGAGTAAAGAAAAACTTTATAATAAATATTAGGTTACATATATTTTCACAAAGACCTAAGAAATAGTAATAGCGTATTAATTTCATATAGACGAGGATGAAGTGTCTAAAATTAGTATAGTAACCAACGTACCAGTCGAAACAATATAAACATGGCGGACAGAAGGAGACGGAGAAAGCTGGCTACAGACGATGACTCTGATGTGGTATCTGATGAATCTGAAGACGAACAAACTGGCCTACGCAAATCTCTTGCAGTGAGTAGAAATCTTAGCTGGGTAAGATTTGACTAAAATGTCCAGGAGAAATGGAATGGCAAGAGGTACTCATGAAGGCGGGGCCGGATAAACATCAAATATAAGTCTAATTTAGGAAAATGCTTCAAAGAACCTCACCTCATAATGTCTTTCCATTCCCAGTAGATTAGTTCTTATACATTTATTAAGCCTTTTGGTCACGACATTGTCACACTTGCATGTAACATGTAGACATAATGTGGAAGACTGATTTTTGAGTCATGCGTGTATTCCCCGTTCAGTACAGCTTTATTTAAGAAAGAATTGACCAACAATATTTCATTTTAGAATGGCGATTACATTGTATCAAGGAGTACTATGATTCAACTTGAAGTACAATGTAAAGTTGTCAGAATTGACTGATAGCCATTCAATGTGGCAACAAATGTTGACCTGATGTTTAACAGAATTGAAAGTATTCCTTTATTTTAATTGATTTTAGGCACATGATTGATATGTTTGCAAAGTTGCTAATGGTGAAAGTGCATGAGTTATGGGTGCATTGCCACCTGTTGTAAACTGACAGTTATGAAACTATTTGGTAATATTCCTGATTTAGAAGTAGTGTAGAAATTACGAATTAATTTGGAGAAAACTCAAGTCAGTAACCTCCTTAGAGTTAGTAGAAGTGGTTTAAGTTTGGGGATCGTGTTATAAAGCATTTTGTGTTCCTTGTCCCATAAAAGCTGATAACATGTGGGAAGGACCTTGATAATCAAGTAAATTATAGGATAAGAATAGGTGAAACATTCTGAGAAACTGACATAAGGAAATGCCTTTTAATTTCCTCCAGCAATTTTAGGTTACATTATTGTTGATGTTATTTGAAAAAACATGTGAATCCCATAGTATATCTGTGTTCAGGTGCTGATGTTAATTTGTTGACTGCATTTTATTGTTGCTGAATGTATTTGCATCCTCCTCCTGCATGCAACAGCCCTGGAAGGAAGATGATGACATTGCTTATGTTGAAATTAATGGTGAATCTTGGCTCTTAGGTGAAGTTAATTTTTTCTTATATATAGGGTGTGTTGATTTTTAAGTTCATGTTTACTTTGATTATTATGACCCTCACCACTATCACAAATGATTGAATTTTAAGATAGAAAGTATTGCTTTAAATTATCGTTCCTGCTCTGTTCTGGATTATGGTACATTTGATTAGCAGGAGCCTGTTGATATGTTTCTTCCAAATCCATGTATTATTTCTGTAGTGCCTCTGAAATGAACCTTATAATTTTTTGATTTGCTACCTCACCTCAGTTAAATATTGATTTGTACTGTAATTTTATCATTCATTAAGAAGTATTACAAAAAGTGGGCAAGTCTCTGAAGATGAAAGAGTGGAAGACCCTTTGTGAGAAAAATATAGTAGTGTGTCGGTTTGATGGGAGGAAAAGCTTAGGAGAGAAGGACTAGGTAGCTTCATCTGTTGGAAAGTTAAGTTATAGATTGATTGAGTAAGAGGAAAGGAGGAAAAAGTGAATTACAGATGTTATTGGAGGTGCTGTGATTAAGGTCCATTAAGGTTTAGAAATGAAAGAAGTCATATTAAAACAGTTCCATTTATGAGGGTGTACTTAGAGTCATGGTTAAGAGGTTTGGAAAGATTCTCAGAGAATTGAAAGCCCATTATGCTCTGCCACTGTGTCTGTTATTAGATCAAAAATGATCAAACCATAAATAGGGGCTAAAGATGTAGTGGAAGGGATGTAGGACTCCATTCCAGCCAAGATAACCTCTGTAATGTAGTCAATGCAGCTAGATACAGCCTATCAGGAAAGCAATATGATTCTCAGGGAATGAATAAAGTAGCTATGCAAGGATCACTCAGCTCTCCCATAGTGATAGGCATAATATTTTGATGATAGGGTAGGTGGATATGCACTGTTGAAAGTTATAGAGATAAGATTGTGGTCAGAGGATACAAAGGGGACAAATATAAAGTATGAGTACTGGGAGAGTTCAAAGGTAAAAGAGAAGTTGGACATTTTGGAAGAATGGTTGTGACAGTCAGGAACTTGTGTTGGGTGTTTTATTATTTGTCCCAGAATCCTAAGGAAGGAAAAGAAAGTTTTTTTTGCCAGGATCATCATGAGTAAAGCCTATCCAATCCTTGTGGTTTATAGTGAATTCCTCTGCATAGATAATTTCCATTCATGGATGTCAAGAGAGCAGTGCTTTGTGGAAAGTTGAGTAATAAGTGTTTGTATACTACTATAAGCACTTACATTGGCCATAGAGCTTAAATAGTATTAGATAGTATTGCTGGAGATTTTTCATTGTTGAAGAAAGGTAGCCTATAACTTCAGTTTTTTAGAGAGACAAAGATTGATGAAAGATGTAAACATTGTTCTGTTAAGGGAGGTATGGGTGTGAGACTGGTAATGCTGTTGAAACGTACAGAGAAGGCGCCAGGTCTGTGAACAGTGGAGATGAGAAGAGTCCCAGTTGGTTGATAATGGTCAGTGGGGCCTCCTCACCTGTGATAACATCATTCCAACTTGTGTTGGAAACCTCAAACTGGTGAACTTCAGGAGCTTTTGGTATAAAAGTGGGGAAAGATAGAAACATTAGAAACAAGACATTAAGCCATGAAACGTTTCCCCTCTAAGGGCATGGCTTAAACGTTTCCCCTTTAAGGGCCTTATTCTATTATTATATCTTCTGTCCTTGTAATCATTACAAAGCTGTTTTTGTAGATATGTGAGTGAACATCTTTGAAAAAAGAAATTGGGCTGATATGACTTCTGAATCAGAAATCTCTCTTGACTTTATAAGCCAAAAGTATCTTTACTAACTTCAGGTCATACTTTCATTCTCTTTTCTGAGCTGATAAAGCCATATTTTTCTGGTAATTTTGTGTTTTTCAGTTGTCCATTTAGTCTTCCATCCAACCTCCTCCCACCGAATCTACACTCTTTTATACTTCCCTCACTCAAGATCTTTTGAGCACTCTTCCAGCTACAAGTGGGCAAATCTTATGGTCCGGATGGCATACACCCTTCATTTTCTGAAGAAGCATATCTCTGAGCTGGCACCAGTCATTACTCTCTTTTTTGTTTGTCTAAAGCCAATACTTTTCCATCAAAGAAACCATCTTTTGGTGCACCTCAGTCCCTAAGAAAAGAGACTGTTGTAGCTTTCCCAATTGTTGCATTATTATCCTCGCTTCTTCTAATGCCAGAATTTGTCAAACTGGGTGCGACAAATGTTAGGGCGAATGGAAAGTTACTATATGCAATAAGGAGTTTTTACCTGGCAGAGGATAAGTTGTTCCCAATGAAGGTGGGCCTGCATCAAGAATGTGTGCTGATCATGGTTGTTTAATCGGTTTGTGAATGAGTTGGTGAGGGAGGTAAATGCATGAATCGTTGAATGAGGGACCGGTCTACAAGGTGTTGGATAGGGTGAGCATAGGAGGTGAATGAGTTAGTTGCTGTTTGCAGATGATATGGTTCTGGTCACTGACATTAGAGGGAAACTCCAGAGGCTGATGACAGAGTTTGGAAGAGTTCTTGGAAGAAATTTGAATGTGAATATGAACAAAAGATAATGAGGTTCAGCAGGGGGGTGAAACAGGATGGTTTGCACGTAAGTTTGAATAGGAAAAAGCTTGCGGAGGTTGAGTGCAAGTGGAAGGAAAGGTCAGTATTGATAGAAAAAAGATAGGTATGTTTGAAGGTATAGTAGTTGCAGTAGCGTTGTATGGATGTGAATCATAAGTCTTGATCATGAAAGAAAGGAAGAGGGTGGACATATATGAAATAAACTACCTGAGGATGATACGTGGTGTAAGGTTGGTTGATCATGTAAGTCATGACAGTGTAAAAGAGAGATGTGATGGTAAATTCATTCTGATTGAAAGTTCTCACCAGGATCTGCTGAAATGGTTCAGACATGTGGAAAGTATGAACAAAGAAAGATTGACTTAAGAGGATCTGTGTATCAGAAGTGGAGGGAAGAACCAAGTCGGAAGACATAGGAGATGGAATAATGGAATAAAGGAGGCTTTGAGGTTTTGGGGCTTGAACACTCAAAAGGGTTAGAGACAGGCATGGAAGAATATGAACTGGATGGATTTGGTTTACGGGAGGTGACGCGTGTGGGTTGAATTGGAACATATGAAGCAGTCAAGGTAAACCATGGAATGGTCTCTGGGACTTGGTTCTAGTTGTTAGGCTTCTGGTTTCAGTACATTATGTATGACAGCTGGGGACTAGATGTTCATGAAGGAGGCTATAATTTGTTTGTTCTTGCTTTTACCTCGCCAAGGTGGAAGAAGCATTTGGATAGAAAAAAGGTACATACTCTATACATGTATATTTTCTATGCTGTACCCAGTTGCTTTTTCCATCTTAGCAAGAATGTTTCAGAAACTTATGAACAACAGCTACATAAACACATATTCACTCTCTAGTGGTCATCTATAATGTATTGAGACTAGAGTCTACTGTCCACAGTAAGTCCCACAGACTGTTCCATGGTTTACCTTGACCACTTCTTTCATGTCTCTGCTGGTTCCTGACTTAACATGGTAGCACCAGAAACAGATGACTGAGTCTTAAAGGAAAAAACTTGTTTAACCCTGTACTCTTTTCCCCCATTTTGGAAAGTGATACTAAAGGAGGGGAAGAATTCCAATTTTGTTATTTTCTAAGTCATTCTGAAGATGTGGGTGGAAGTTTTCCCAAAAAAGAAAACTTTTACAGTTGTAAAGATCATTTGAGGGGGGTGTTACTTTATTACACATCATCACTCACATTTCACAGGCACATTAGCTATGATTATCCCTCAAAAAAGTTATTGTATAGTTAGGCTTTGTTGTATACCATATACATTTGTGGATACTTGCCTTCCAACATCATATTGATATTGTTTAGATGATGCATGTAATTAAAGTAAAGAAGATGAACGCAAGGGTAATGCTGGATGTAGCAAAAAGTGGTGTAGCATGTAGGTCAAGGTAGATGTAGGTGTGGTTCCCGGAAAGGTTGCTAAGCCCTTAAGAGTCCTAATCCTAAATGAATCAAGTAACTTGCGAGCATCCTTTAAGTGTAAGCACTGCTGTAGGAGCACAGAGTTTTTTTGTATAGGTTAATATATGTTTGATTGATATTTACCTCACTGTAGTTGCTCTTACAAAGGATTTAGCAACTGCTTTACTTGCAGATTATAGCATATTTTATATAGTATCCTTCTTTGAGTATGTAGCTAAGGGAAAAGGTAACATTATTTTGACAAATATTAGGCTTTTATTTCGATAGTAGTTTTAGACCTGCAGTAGTTGATGAGAAGGAGTATGAAGAATAGTGAGAGTGGTTGAGGAAGTGGGTGAAAGTGGATCACTGGTGGCTGGGATGGAATGTTGCCAGTTGCTGTAATTTTATGGCAAATAACCTCAATTTACAGTGTATTGAAATGATTCAGGCGATTTCATTATAGTCCAAGTTGAAGACATTTCTAATTTTTGGATGTCTTAGGCTTCTTAGGTATTTCATACAGAAATGAGAAACAAGAAGAAATTTACATCAGACAACTTTCAGGCCCTGGGTGTAGGACCTTGCTCTGTCCAACAGTTTGTGTGTGAAGGTGATAGTGTGAAGAGGTATTTCTTGTTCCTCCTGGCAAGTGTGTTTAGATTTTTAGAGAAAATGGTGCTTGCAGCTATTCCAGAGCTTGTTGAACATTCACCTGATAACCCACTGCATCTCAACCATCAAGGGGGGCTACACCACCAGGTAGTTTTTGGCATTTTGGTAGGCTAAACAGTTGCTCTGATTATGTGATATAAATTTTTTTTGAGGTAGGCTAATCAATTGCTCTGATTATGTGATATAAATTTCTGTAAAAAAATGTTTCATGGCTTGTTTATTACTCATAAAGAGTATGGTTAAAGCATAAATGCATGAGGTAAATCAATATTACTTTGGATTGAAACAAATCAAAGATTTTTCTTTTTAAGTATTCAATATCTGCTTTTAGAAAAAGAAAATCCATGACCCAGTTGCCTCATCACTCCATACTAAAGAACATTTAAACTGTATTTTTTTTTATTTTGTAAGTAGTAGGTTAGAATTAAACTGATAATGATAGAGTTGCCCCAAGAAATATTAGGTAAAATGGCTTAGATATATGGAGTTCATGTTTGTTCACTTTTCTACTAGCAGTTGATTGAAACATAATGGAAAAGCTTTGGGTTTCTTCAGAAAACAATAATTTTTCTAGAGTGAGCTGAAATAACCCAGAATGGAGGATGTGTTTATTTTCCATACAGTTGCATGTATCATTAGATGTGAGAAACATAAAGAAAAAGCTTCTGGATTGCTTTTAGAATATGCAGGGTTGATGATTAGCATTGAACAACCCTGTTAATATGATATTCTCTAAGGAGGCTTGTTCATAGATTGAAGTACATATTTAGAGGTTAACTCCCAAAATCAAATGTCTTTGAGTGTAAATATATATATATATATATATATATATAGTGTTAAGAACAGAGGACTGGGCCTTTGAGGGAATATCCTCACCTGGCCCCCTTCTCTGTTCTTTCTTTTGAGAAAAAAAAAAATGAGAGGGGAGGATTTCCAGCCCCCCGCTCCCTTCCCTTTTAGTTGTCTTCTACGATGCGCAGTGAATATGTGGGAAGTATTCATTCTCCCCTATCCCCAGGGATTTTATATATATATATATATATATATATATATATATATATATATATATATATATATATATATATATATATATTATTATTATTATTATATTATACTTTGTCGCTGTCTCCCGCGTTTGCGAGGTAGCGCAAGGAAACAGACAAAAGAAATGGCCCAACCCCCCCCCCCCATACACATGTATATACATACGTCCACACACGCAAATATACATACCTACACAGCTTTCCATGGTTTACCCCAGATGCTTCACATGCCCTGATTCAATCCATTGACAGCACGTCAACCCCGGTATACCACATCGCTCCAATTCACTCTATTCCTTGCACGCCTTTCACCCTCCTGCATGTTCAGGCCCTGATCACTCAAAATCTTTTTCACTCCATCTTTCCACCTCCAATTTGGTCTCCCACTTCTCCTCGTTCCCTCCACCTCTGACACATATATCCTCTTGATCAATCTTTCCCCACTCATTCTCTCCATGTGACCAAACCATTTCAAAACACCCTCTTCTGATCTCTCATCCACACTCTTTTTATTTCCACACATCTCTCTTACCCGTACGTTACTTACTCGATCAAACCACCTCACACCACACATTGTCCTCAAACATCTCATTTCCAGCACATCCATCCTCCTGCGCACCACTCTATCCATAGCCCACGCCTCGCAACCATACAACATTGTTGGAACCACTATTCCTTCAATCATACCCATTTTTGCTTTCCGAGATGATGTTCTCGACTTCCACACATTCTTCAAGGCTCCCAGAATTTTCACCCCCTCCCCCATCCTATGATCCACTTCCGCTTCCATGGTTCCATCCGCTGCCAGATCCACTCCCAGATATCTAAAACACTTTACTTCCTCCAGTTTTTCTCCATTCATATATATATATATATATATATATATATATATATATATATATTTTTTTTTTTTTTTTTTTTTTTTTTTTTATACTTTGTCGCCGTCTCCCGCGTTTGCGAGGTAGCGCAAGGAAACAGACGAAAGAAATGGCCCAACCCCCCCCCATACACATGTACATACACACGTCCACACACGCAAATATACATACCTACACAGCTTTCCATGGTTTACCCCAGACGCTTCACATGCCTTGCTTCAATCCACTGACAGCACGTCAACCCCTGTATACCACATGACTCCAATTCACTCTATTTCTTGCCCTCCTTTCACCCTCCTGCATGTTCAGGCCCCGATCACACAAAATCTTTTTCACTCCATCTTTCCACCTCCAATTTGGTCTCCCTCTTCTCCTCGTTCCCTCCACCTCCGACACATATATCCTCTTGGTCAATCTCTCCTCACTCATTCTCTCCATGTGCCCAAACCATTTCAAAACACCCTCTTCTGCTCTCTCAACCACGCTCTTTTTATTTCCACACATCTCTCTTACCCTTACGTTACTTACTCGATCAAACCACCTCACACCACACATTGTCCTCAAACATCTCATTTCCAGCACATCCATCCTCCTGCGCACATCTCTATCCATAGCCCACGCCTCGCAACCATACAACATTGTTGGAACCACTATTCCCTCAAACATACCCATTTTTGCTTTCCGAGATAGTGTTCTCGACTTCCACACATTTTTCAAGGCTCCCAAAATTTTCGCCCCCTCCCCCACCCTGTGATCCACTTCCGCTTCCATGGTTCCATCCGCTGCCAGATCCACTCCCAGATATCTAAAACACTTCACTTCCTCCAGTTTTTCTCCATTCAAACTCACCTCCCAATTGACTTGACCCTCACCCCTACTGTACCTAATAACCTTGCTCTTATTCACATTTACTCTCAACTTTCTTCTTCCACACACTTTACCAAACTCAGTCACCAGCTTCTGCAGTTTCTCACATATATATATATATATATATATATATATATATATATATATATATATATATATATATATATATATATATATATAGATATATATATATATAGGTAAGTTTGAATGGAGAAAAGCTGGAGGAAGTGAAGTGTTTTAGATATCTGGGAGTGGATCTGGCAGCGGATGGAACCATGGAAGCGGAAGTGAATCATAGGGTGGGGGAGGGGGCGAAAATTCTGGGAGCCATGAAGAATGTTTGGAAGTCGAGAACATTATCTCGGAAAGCAAAAATGGGTATGTTTGAAGGAATAGTGGTTCCAACAATGTTGTATGGTTGCGAGGCGTGGGCTATGGATAGAGTTGTGCGCAGGAGGGTGGATGTGCTGGAAATGAGATGTTTGAGGACAATATGTGGTGTGAGGTGGTTTGATCAAGTAAGTAATGTAAGGGTGAGAGAGATGTGTGGAAATAAAAAGAGTGTGGATGAGAGATCAGAAGAGGGTGTTTTGAAATGGTTTGGTCACATGGAGAGAATGAGTGGGGAAAGATTGATCAAGAGGATATATGTGTCAGAGGTGGAGGGAACGAGGAGAAGTGGGAGACCAAATTGGAGGTGGAAAGATGGAGTGAAAAAGATTTTGAGTGATCAGGGCCTGAACATGCAGGAGGGTGAAAGGCGTGCAAGGAATAGAGTGAATTGGAACGATGTGGTATACCGGGGTCGACGTGCTGTCAAGGATTGAACCAGGGCATGTGAAGCGTCTGGAGTAAACCATGCAAAGTGTGTGGGGCCTGGATGTGGAAAGGGAGCTGTGGTTTCGGTGCATTATTACATGACAGCTAGAGACTGAGTGTGAATGAATGCTGCCTTTGGTGTTTTTCCTAGCGCTACCTCGCACACATGAGGGGGGAGGGGGTTGTTATTCCATGTGTGGCGGGGTGGCGATGGGAACAAATAAAGGCAGACAGTATGAATTATGTACATGTGTATATATGTATATGTCTGTGTGTGTATATATATGTGTACATTGAGATGTATAGGTATGTATATTGTACGTGTGTGGACATGTATGTATATACATGTGTATGTGGGCGGGTTGGGCGATTCTTTTGACTGTTTCCTTGCGCTACCTCGCTAATGCGGGAGACAGCGACAAAGCAAAATAAAAATAAAAATATATGTATGTATATATATATTTATTTATTTATTTATTTATTTATTTATTTTTTAAACTATTCGCCATCTCCCGCTAGGAACAGAGGATTGGGCCTTTTTTGGAATATCCTCAGCTGGCCCCCCCTGTTCCTTCTTTTGGAAAATTAAAAAAAATAAAAAGGGGAGCATTTCCAGCCCCCCGAAAATTAAAAAAAAAAAAAACGAGAGGGGAGGATTTCCAGCTCCCCCGCTCCCTCCCCTTTTAGTCGCCTTCTACGACACGCAGGGAATACGTGGGAAGTATTCTTAATCCCCTATCCCCAGGGATTTTTTTATTTATTTGTTTATTTATTATACTTTGTCACTGTCTCCTGCGTTAGCAAGGTAGTGCAAGGAAACAGACGAAAGAATGGCCCAACCCACCCACATACACATGTATATACATACACGTCCACATACGCACATATACATACCTATACATCTCAACTTATACATATATATACACTCACAGACATATACATATATACACATGTACATAATTCATACTGTCTGCCCTTATTCATTCCCATCGCCACCCTGCCACACATGAAATAACAACCCCCTCGCCCCGCATGTGCACGAGGTAGCACTAGGAAAAGACAACAAAGGCCGCATTTGTTCACACTCAGTCTTTAGCTGTCATCTGTAATGCACCGAAACCACAGCTCCCTTTCCACATCCGGGCCCCACAAAACTTTCCATGGTTTACCCCAGACGCTTCACATGCCCTGGTTCAATCCATTGACAGCATGTCAACCCCGGTATACCACATTGTTCCACTTCACTCTATTCCTTGTACGCTTTTCACCCTCCTGCATGTTCAGGCCCCGATCACTCAAAATCTTTTTCACTCCATCTTTCCACCTCCAATTTGGTCTCCTGCTTCTCCTTGTTCCTTCCACCTCTGACACATATATCCTCTTTGTCAATCTTTCCTCACTCATTCTCTCCATTTGTCCAAACCATTTCAACATACTGTCTTCTGCTTTCTCAACCACACTCATTTTATTTCCATGTATTTCTCTTACCCTTTCATTGCTTACTCGATCAAATGACCTCACACCACCTGTTGTCCTCAAACATTTTATTTCCAGCACATCCACCCTCCTTTGAACAACCCTATCTATAACCCATTCCTCGCAACCATATAACATTACTGGAACTAGTTTTTCTTCATACATACCCATTTTTGCTCTCAGAGATTATAGATATATAGACTGGACTGAACCAGGGCATGTGAAGTGTTTGGGGTAAACCATGGACAGGTCTCTGGGACCTGGATGTAGATAGGGAGCTGTGGTTTTGGTGCATTACACATGACAGCTAGAGATGGAGTGTGAATGAATGTAGCCTTTTTTCTTTTTTGTCTGTTTACCTGACACTACCTCGCTGAAGTGGGGAGTAACGATGCTGCTTCCTGTGGGGTGGGGTAGTGACAGGAATGGATGAAGGCAAGCAAGTATGAATATGTACATTTGTATATATGTGTATGTCTGTGTATGTATGTGTATGCGTTGATATGTATATGTATGTATAAGTGCATGTTTGGGTATTTATGTACACATATGTGTATATGAGTAGATGGGCCATTTTTTGTCTGTTTCCTGGTGCTGCTTCGCTGTCACGGGAAATGGCAATCAAGTATAATAGATATGAATGTGTATATATATATATATATATATATATATATATATATATATATATATATATATATATATATATATATATGTATTTGCGTGTGTGGACGTGTATGTGGGTGGGTTGGGCCATTCTTTCGTCTGTTTCCTTGCGTTACCTTGCTAACGCAGGAGACAGCGACAAAGCAAAAATATATATGTATAGTAAGAAAAATAGTAATTCTAAAAGACATTTGATTATTGATGATGGTAGCTTTTGCACTTAAAGATTCCATGTAGTCATTTGATAGAATGAAGGTTGATGTACAGATTTTATTGATGAATTATAATGTTATGAATATCATCTTCCAAGATGTAAAAAGATGATTTAATGGGAGTAAAATAGTAATAGTTAAAGGAAACTTTAGTTGTTGTCTTGCATGATATGAAAGATAATCATTAAAAGAAGCATAGCTCTTCCTTCGAAATTTACAGGTTTGTTTAATCGGGAGGGAGTTTGCAAGTTGTAACCTTTGAATTTTTGAGAGTGTGTTGAAGTTGCTGGAGAGGCAGGGTCGGTAGCTTGAGGCAGGGCAACCTTGGCTGCTCTATCCTTGGTAGAGGCCATCACTTTCTATTTCATACTCTTACACATTTCACTTTGTTTTAGTAGTTATATCATATAATAAAGATTTATTTTTATTATCATTTGATAGGTGGATATGGTCACTTTCTATCTGAAACCTAGGCTGCATTAGTCTTTTGAAATCTAATCTAAATGCTGCTCATGAATGTTACATATGTTTCTCAGCCATTTGAAATTTATGCACCCTAACCTCAAACAAACACTTCAATTTTCCAGTCAGTGGTCACCTTTTACTTGTTGAATAATTGTAAACTACTAACGTGTCACCATGTTTCCAGTTGGAAATCTCATGTTGTTTTCACTTTCATATGTATGACTTTCTACTCTCTCCTGGTTACAGTAATATTCCATTTTGAAGTAGATCTTGATTTCTTTGTTAAAGCAAATATAAATGAGTGATTGTTACTTCCATCTGTAATGTATGATAATCCTGTATTATACTGTATGATATACCGTATAATGGAAATAAAAGGAGATATAATACATCAGTGTATGTGTTCTACTTAGTTCATTAGTTTATTGCTGCTACCCATTGTAACCCACATACCCATTCTGTCTGCCAACTGAACACTTTCCTACTTCTTTACCTTGCCATTTATATTTCATTTCATCCTATTTTCACCAGCACTCTAATCTTGTTATATTCAGTCAGTTATACGGTATGCTTATCCACTGTCAGCTATCAACTCATCTTTTGCACTGAGGGTTTACCATTGTAGGAGTTACTGTATGTTAGTTTGGGACATGACCCCTTAGAAAACTGTAGTAGGTTTGTGAACCATATGGGTAGAAATACTTTAATTAATCTTCAGTGTATGGAGCTTCTCACTTTATTATTATATTATTGTGTTTACTTATTTGATATTTTAATGTTTTTGCTGATATAGATTTGCGGCTTGACAATTTGGTGCTGACTCCAAAATTTTGCTGGTTGCAGTTTGCATTTTATGTTATTGACCCAGAAAAATATCCACATATTTTACACTAACCTCAAGCCTGCCTGTACAAATCATGCATTTTAAGTAAGATTCACTGGCATTAACTTGACATTTTTGTTCATCATGAACTACTTACTCTTGATCTGTATTTAATGGCAACCCACCATTGAATTTTTGTTGATCCACATATATTTCTTGCTTTCATGCACTCTGCTTGCTTATATATTGTCAAGTCCCTGGCATACTCTAATTAGGTATTATAAAACCCTTGGCTTGCCTTGGCTAGCTTTGATAATTTTTGCTTGACTATTACATAAGTTGCTAACTGTCAGTATATATTGTACATGTCTTTTCAGGGAAGTGATGGTGGTGATAGTGAATATGAGAGTGCTGATGAGGAAGAGCTGGGGGAAGAGGAAGAGGAGGATGATGATGAACTCATTATCATGCCTGATGGAGTAGGAATTGGGGAGGTGAGACAACCTGCTGTTTTAATTCCTGATAATCTAATGATCAAGTAGTTAATGGTCACAGCCCAGTAGAGTTGACATGTTTTTATACTCCAAATGATGACAGGGTATACTCTTGAGTTTTGGTTTTTGTTGTATTGCATCTCTGATGAGTCTGTGGTAAGACATTAGTAGTTTTTATGGAATGCTTTGGATGAACTTTATATTTTAGTGAGAGGAGTCCATTATTTTTGAGATTTTGCTCTTCCTGTAGGACAACAAACAGCTAGATGATGATGAAGATCGGAAAAACCCTCAGTACATCCCAAAGAAAGGAACTTTCTATGAGCATGATGACCGCACTGCTGCTGAAGATGGTGTTGAAAAAACGTGAGTTTTGGGGCAAAATAACTGCATAAGTAGGATATGCCATATACAATATCATGTCTTTATGTTCAGTTAGTTACCTATCAGCATGTATCCAGTAAGCTGTTTGGTATGGGAAATTTTCCATTTCATTAGGGAGTTGATCTTCACATAACTCTGTATTAGCTTTTATGTAACTTGTACCCTAATGTTCTAATATTGTAATTGCAGTCCTGAGGAACCAGTTGCTAAAAAGGAAACTGGTAAAAAGAAAGTGTGGAAGGAGGATGATAAATGGAATCATGACAAGTTCAATGAGCTTGATCAAGCTCCCAAGACTCGGGAAGAATTGATTGCTATATATGGTTATGACATCCGTAATGAAGAGGGTCCTCCACGGGCTCGACGCAGAAGACGTTATGGGTAAGGATTAGATTGGGTTGTTTTTACCACTATCTAGCTCGGCTGGCTGTGCTGATGCCATTCATCATTTTCTCTTATTTTTTTATTCTCCTGTCTAACACTCAGATGGTCTATTTCAAAAAGTGGTTTTGGAATACATTGGGATGGTTGGAGAAGAATATTCATAATATCCGTATTTGAAATTTATCGTTCATCATTGAACAATTATCATGGTCATTACTATGTTTCTCTTTAGAGTCTTTTTGAAACTAATTGTTTTGTTGAATTGAATTTGGCTTTGTTGTACTGTAGGTAAGTCTTCACATTTGAACATGGGATATTAATGAACAATTCTTATTGAAAATCTCAGCAGATTGAGATCCTTGATATTTTTGGGCTGTATCTTTGTTACATAAGAACTCATTTCCCTGAATATGAAAAGAAAAGCTTTTAAGTTTGAATGCTTGCTTTTTTACTTTTGTATGGGTATGTCTTGTGATAATGCATGCTGTGAAAAAATACTTGTTACTAGTCAGTCAGTCTTCCAGTTTCATAGAAATCAGTAACTGGAGCAGTTTCGAGGTTGGTTTAGACACCTTGAGGAAGTGTTATGTAAGTTTGTTCCTAGGAATTATATGCTTAGTAAAAAAGAAAGAAGGAAATGTGATTATGGAAAAAATACTAAACGAGCACTAGTTTCTCATAGAAAGAAAATTTGTGGCTTAATTTTGTGAAAACTTCAGATGAATGAGCTTGGGATTTTCTTATGTTCAATTTCCTTTCTTGCCTAATTGATGTAGCCTCAGGAACAGACAAACAATGCCCTCCTCTGCAGATAATCGCCTTTTAGCTGTCTTGTGTAACATACAAAACCATAGTCAACCATCCACAGTTGAGGGCCACAGACTGCTTCATAATTTATTTGGCCACTTGGGATTTAGTTTTACGTTTATTTATGTACATGAATTCCTGGATTAACTGGCACTGCTGGCTGTGCCATATTTGATCATAGAGTATGGCAGTTACAAGAGCAGTTTTCGTAGATGACAACCAGAAAAATTGTTTAACATGTTAATGCACTAAACTGCTCCATTTGTGTGCCCATTTTGATAATGCATTTATTTTTTTTATTATCATTATTTTGCTTTGTCGCTGTCTCCCGTGTTTGCGAGGTAGCGCAAGGAAACAGACGAAAGAAATGGCCCAACCCACCCCCATACACATGTATATACATACACGTCCACACACGCAAATATACATACCTATACATCTCAATGTACACATATATATATACACACACACTGACATATACATATATACATGTGTACATAATTCATACTGTCTGCCTTTATTTATTCCCATCACCACCTCGCCACACATGGAATAACATCCCCCTCCCCCCTCATGTGTGTGAGGTAGCGCTAGGAAAAGACAACAAAGGCCCCATTCGTTCACACTCAGTCTCTAGCTGTCATGTAATAATGCCCTAAACCACAGCTCCCTTTCCACATCCAGGCCCCACACAACTTTCCATGGTTTACCCCATACGCTTCACATGCCCTGATTCAATCCATTGACACCACATCGACCCCGGTATACCACTTCGATCCAGTTCACTGTATTCCTTGCCCGCCTTTCACCCTCCTGCATGTTCAGGCCCCGATCACTCAAAATCTTTTTCACTCCAGCTTTCCACCTCCAATTTGGTCTCCCACTTCTCCTCGTTCCCTCCACCTCCGACACATATATCCTCTTGGTCAATCTTTCCTCACTCTTTCTCTCCATGTGACCAAACCATTTCAAAACACCCTTTTCTGCTCTCTCAACCACGCTCTTTTTATTTCCACACATCTCTCTTACCCTTACGTTACTTACTCAATCAAACCACCTCACACCACATATTGTCCTCAAACATCTCATTTCCAGCACATCCACCCTCCTGTGCACAACTCTATCCATAGCCCATGCCTCGCAACCATGCAACATTGTTGGAACCACTATTCCTTCAAACATACCCATTTTTGCTTTCCGAGATAATGTTCTCGACTTCCACACATTCTTCAAGGCTCCCGGGATTTTCGCCCCCTTCCCCACCCTATGATTCACTTCCACTTCCATGGTTCCATCCGCTGCCAGATCCACTCCCAGATATCTAAAACACTTTACTTCCTCCAGTTTTTCTCCATTCAAACTTACCTCTCAATTGACTTGACCCTCAACCCTACTGTACCTAATAACCTTGCTCTTATTCACATTTACTCTTTAACTTTCTTCTTTCACACACTTTACCAAACTCAGTCACCAGCTTCTGCAGTTTCTCACATGAGTCAGCCACCAGCGCTGTATCATCAGCGAACAACAACTGACTCACTTCCCAAGCTCTCTCATCCAGAACAGACTGCATACTTGCCCCTCTTACCAAAACTCTTGCATTCACCTCCCTAACAACCCCATCCATAAAAAATTAAACAACCATGGAGACATCACACACCCCTGCCGCAAACCTACATTCACTGAGAACCAATCACTTTCCTCTCTTCCTACACGTACACATGCCTTACATCCTCGATAAAAACTTTTCACTGCTTCTAACAACTTGCCTCATACATCATATATTCTTAGTACCTTCCACAGAGCATCTCTATCAACTCTATCATATGCCTTCTCCAGATCCATAAATGCTACATACAAATCCATTTGCTTTTCTAAGTATTTCTCACATACATTCTTCAAAGCAAACACCTGATCCACACATCCTCTACCACTTCTGAAACCACACTGCTCTTCCCCAATCTGATGCTCTGTACATGCCTTCACGCTCTTAATCAATACCCTCCCATATAATTTACCAGGAATACTCAACAAACTTATACCTCTGTAATTTGAGCACTCACTCTTATCCCCTTTGCCTTTGTACAATGGCACTATGCAAGCATTCCGCCAATCCTCAGGCACCTCTCCATGAATCATACATACATTAAATAACCTTACCAACCAGTCAACAATACAGTCACCCCCTTTTTTAATGAATTCCACTGCAATACCATCCAAACTTGCTGCCTTGCCGGCTTTCATCTTCCGCAAAGCTTTTACTACCTCTTCTCTATTTACCAAATCATTTTCCCTAACCCTCTCACTTTGCACACCACCTCGACCAAAACACCCTATATCTGCCACTCTATCATTAAACACATTCAACAAACCTTCAAAATACTCACTCCATCTCCTTCTCACATCACCACTACTTGTTATCACCTCCCCATTAGCCCCCTTCACTTAAGTTCCCATTTGCTACCTTGTCTTATGCACTTTATGTACCTCCTTCCAGAACATCTCTTTATAATGCATTTAAACAGTAAAATAATAAAAAGGATAAAGATAAATTGTTTAAAACATAAAAGTAAAGTATGGTAGATAAATGCACTCATCAGTAACATTTATAAGTCTAAGCACATTCAGTTACTATAACATTGCCATATCTACCTTTAACTAAACATGCATTTCAAAAAACATTCAACTGTTCACAACATTTATTTATTTATTATACTTTGTCGCTGTCTTTCGTGTCAGCGAGGTAGCGCAAGGAAACAGATGAAAGAAATGGCCCAACCCACCCACATACACATGTATATACATACACGTCCACACACGCACATATACATACCTATACATTTCAGTGTATACATATACATACATACACAGACATATACATATATACACATGTACATAATCCATACTTGCTGCCTTTATTTATTCCTGTCGCCACCCTGCCACACATGAAATGACATCCCCCTCCCCTGCATGCGTGCGAGGTAGCGCTTGGAAAAACAAAGGCTACATTCGTTCAAACTCAGTCTTTAGCTGTCATGTATAATGCAGCGAAACTACTGCTCCCTTTCCACATCCAGGCCTCACAAAACTTTTCATGGTTTACCCCAGACGCTTCACATGCCCTGGTTCAATCCATTGACAGCACGTCAACCCCAGTATACCACATCGTTCCAATTCATTCTATTCCTTGCACGCCTTTCACCCTCCTGTATGTTCAGGCCCTTATTGCTCAAAATCTTTTTCACTCCATCTTTCCACTTCCAATTTGGTCTCCCACTTCTTGTTCCCTCCACCTCTGACACATATATCCTCTTTGTCAATCTTTCCTCAATCATTCTCTCCATTTTCACAACATATGCTCATAAAAAAAATTTACACCATTTTTCACAAAAATGACAAAAAATGAATGGTTGATTTCAAAGCCAGCTTTTAAGATAGTGTCATCCACAGAGGCTTTTCTCCCAAATTTTCAAGTTCTATGATGAAGTCCCTTTAGGAGCAACATGTCTTCCAATCCTTTTTAATCTTTTTATACTTAACCTCCCTCTACCCCATGTAAAACAATATGAAAGTCTTTTCATATACAAACAGACAACTTCACAATTACATTGCAGACCTAAAGAATTACAAAAGCAACAAAAATTAAACCAATTACACGAGTTGAATTAAATTTGGCGGAACTTTACAGGGTTGCAGGAGGGCAGGGATGTCAAGTTTCCTTGTTTGGACTTACTGCCTAGCCACCTCTCCTTTTGAATGTTTTTGTGAATCTGATGACTTTTCCATCTTTTTTTTATGTAATGCATTAGAATTTCTGAATTGAGTGATTAAAGTGTAGGTTCTGAACATATACGGATTATATTATAATATTTGAGATTTAGATAAATGTTGTTTGTACAGGCGAGGTCCTAACAAGTACACACGCAACTGGGAGGATCTAGATGCCTATGCCAAGCCTGTCCGTGGTGGTGGCATACGTGGAGGTCTTGGGAGAGGTGGACCTAGATCTCTCGCTGGCAGTCGGAAGACTTTAGAAAATGAAGAATTCCCTGCTCTGAATTCCCCGCAACACTACAAAAAGCATGAAGTTAATGAATCCAACATTGAACACATCAAACCTGAGTCTCAGTCACCTAGACAAGAGCCACAGCGAACAAACTTAGAAAATTTGCACATAGGTTAGATATTTATTTGTTTGTATACTTTTCTTTGTATGTGTATGTTTTATTGATATTATTTTGATTATGATTTGAGACAAGGATAGTAGTAAATAATTTAGTTCACTTTTCTGTTGAGTTTTGTTTGTTCTATGGCAAGTGGATAGAGGCTAGTAACTGTGATGTAAGGAATAATGGGAATGCAGAAGTTATACATAAAGTTAAGACTGTATTGGTGAGATGGTATGGTAATATAGAGGGAATGAATATGATTAGGGATAGAGGTATTTCAATTGAAGGTGTATGGGAATGATTAGAAAATTGATGCAATGGAACCATTTTGTGAGTGGCATTGGTATGATTGAAGATGTTGGTTCCACGGATGAAACAGCTTAGTATATAATGTGAAAAGGTAGAAAGCACTTATATAAGTTTGAGGGCCCATTTTTCATTGTAACTCATGTGATGTGGGGAGAGAGGATATGTGTATGAGTGGTGTTGCAGAGGCTGTATGTATCTGGTTTGTAATGGAGTAATGATGATATAGGTAACTTAGTTGTAAAACTCCCAGGACCCCTTTTATGGGACTCCTGAAGATTTTTAGGCTGTGCTTCAATAAGGAGGAGGGAAATGAACTCTTTTGGAGTGAGAAGCCCCTTGATATGACTGTACTCCTTATTGTCTCATCTCTGTTCACCAAACTATTCTCCATGACCTTCTCACTTTGCACTCCACCCCAGTCATCAAGCACATTCTGCAAACAACCTACCAGAAGGTAACTTTTCACTTGTGGTGTAACCACATGCTTGCAGAGTCCACATATTCTTCAGTGCTCTCAGAACTTTCGCTCCCGCCCCCATCCTGTGACTCACTTCTGCTTCCATGGTTCCATCCGCTGCCAAATCCGCTCTCAGATATCTAAATCACTTCACTTCCTCTATTCAAACCTATGTCCCAATTGACTTGTCCCTCAACCCCTCTGTACCCAATATCCTTGCTCTCATTCACACCCACTGTCAGCTCTCTTCTTTCACACACTTTACTGAACTCAGTCACCAGCTCCTGCAGTTTCTCACCTGAATCAGCAACCAGCGCTGCGTCATCAGCAAACAACAACTGACTCACTTCCCAAGCCCTCCCATCCACAACAGACTGCATACTCTCCCATCCACAACAGACTGCATACTTTCCTCTCTCTCCAAAACTCTTGCATTTACCTCCCTAACAACCCCATCCATAAGTAAATTAAACAACCATGGAGACATCACGCACCTCTGCCAATCAACATTCAATGAGAACCAATCACTTCCCCCTTCCTACTCACACACATGCCTTACACCCCCGATAAAAACTTTTTCACTGCTTCTAGCAACTTATCGGGGGTGTAAGGCATGTTTGCGAGTAGGAAGAGAGGAAAGGGATTGGTTCTCAGTGAATGTTGGTTTGTGGCAGGGGTTCGTGATGTCTCCATGGTTGTTACTTTGTTTTTGGATGGGGAGGTAAATGCAAGAGTTTTGGAGAGAGGGGCAAGTATGCAGTCTGTTGAGAAAGATAGATAGATATAAATATGGAAGATTGAGGTGTTACCAGATATATTTTCATCAGTTGACAATAAGCATTACAGCCTCATTAAGGATCTTACTGCTCTAAAGGAGTCTATAATTACCCTGCTTTTGATTTCAGTGTAGCCTTAAAGCTGCAGGAGAACCCCATAGGAGGAATCCTAGAGTATGTTGCCTTTCTTCAACATCAAGTATGAAAAAAATTATTTGAATGATGTTGAGAGATCAGAAATGTGTATACTGACAGTCCCAAGCATACGTACATGAACGTATGGTTACCATGTTGAAAGCTTTCCTAGGAAATGTGGACATGAAAATATTATTTCACTCTTTAATCTCCCACATACAACTAGACACTGAGAACTGGACCAGTTATGCTACTTTTTTCCTTAAGGGCCAACAGTAATTGGAAGAATGGATTAATGGAATATGTATGCAAGAGTGATGCTTTATAGTGAATATATGGAGTGTTATTATGCTTTTAGTATTCTGATTGAAAACATGGTTCAGAAGTAACTTCTAAAGATTAGATGATGTAGGTGATATCTTTACAGTGTTCTTAGTATTTGTAGCATCAGTTTAGAATTTGTATGTCAGTTTTTTCTAAAGAATAGGTTTCTTTTGTAGGTGATAATGAAAATCACAAACAGCAACAATTACCACCTCCGCCACCACCACTACAGCAGCAGCAACCCCAGCATCATCATCAGCAACAACACTACTATCAGCAGCACAGGAACTCTGGAATCAGTCCCCAGCCTCAGGATGTCCGTTCTGATGGCCTTGTTGGTCGTGGCAGAGGTGGCAAGGGTCGTGGGAGAGGGTCTGGCCGAGGCTATAACAGAGATCCGCATAGGTATGACTGAATGCTTAATTTTCATTTACCGTTCAGAAAATAAGTGAGATGTCAGATATTTTGGCCTTAAGTAATTGTACCCCCATTTATTTATTAGAGACTTATTTATTTAGAAACGCTTCCCTCCTTGTATTTTAACAGAAGGAGTCATGCTGGGAGTGCTCATCCTCCTCGAAGGCTCAGATTGGGGTATCTAAATGTGTGTGGATGTAACCAAGATGAGAAAAAAGAAGAGATAGGTAGTATGTTTGAGGAAAGGAACCTGGATGTTTTGGCTCTGAGTGAAACAAAGCTCAAGGGTAAAGGGGAAGAGTGGTTTGGGAATAAAGTCAGGGGTTGGTGAGAGGACAAGAGCAAGGAAGGAGTAGCAATACTGAAACAGGAGTGGTGGGAGTATGTGATAGAGTGTGAGAAGGTAAACTCTAGATTGATATGGGTAAAACTGAAAGTGGATGGAGAGAGATGGGTGATTACTGGTGCCTGTGCACCTGGGCATGAGAGGAAAGATCATGAGAGGCAAGTGTTTTGGGAGCAGCTGAGTGAGTGGGTTAGTAGTTTTGATGCACGAGACCAGGGTAAAGTGATGGGTGATTTGAATGCAAAGGTGAGTAATGTGGCAGTTGAGGGAATAATTGGTGTACATAAGGTGTTCAGTGTTGTAAATGGAAATGGTGAAGAGCTTGTAGATTTGTGTGCTGAAAAAGGACTGGTGACTGGGAATACCTGGTTTAAAAAGAGATATACATAAGTATACGTATGTAAGTAGGAGAGATGGCCAAAGAGCATTATTGGATTACATGTTAATTGATAGGCACGTGAAAGGGAGACCTTTGGATGTTAATGTGCTGAGAGGTGCAAGTGGAGGGATGTCTGATCATTATCTTGTGGAGGCAAAGGTGAAGATTTGTAGAGGTTTTCAGAAAAGAAGAGAGAATGTTGGGGTGAAGAGAGTGGTGAGAGTAAGTGAGCTTGAGAGGGAGACTTGTGTGAGAGAGTACCAGGAGAGACTGAGTGCAGAATGGAAAAGGTGAGAGCAAAGGACGTAAGGGGAATGGGGGAGGAATGGGATGTATTTAGGGAAGCGGTGATGGCTTGCGCAAAAGATGCTTGTGGTATGAGAAGCATGGGAGGTGGGCAGATTAGAAAGGGTAGTGAGTGGTGGGATGAAGAAGTAAGATTATTAATGAAAGAGAAGAGAGAGGCATTTGGATGATATTTGCTGGGAAATAGTGCAAATGACTGGGAGATGTATAAAAGAAAGAGGCAGGAGGTCAAGAGAAAGGTTCAAGAGGTGAAAAAGAGGGCAAATAAGAGTTGGGGTGAGAGAGTATCATTAAATTTTAGGGAGAATAAAAAGATGTTTTGGAAGGAGGTAAATAAAGTGCGTAAGACAAGAGAACAAATGGGAACATCGGTGAAGGGGGCTAATGGGGGGGTAATAACAAGTAGTGGTGATGTGAGAAGGAGATGGAGTGTGTATTTTGAAGGTTTTTTGAATGTTTTAGATGATAGTGTGGCAGATATAGGGTATTTTGGTCGAGGTGGTGTGCAAAGTGAGAGGGTCAGGGAGAATGATTTGGTAAACAGAGATGAGGTAGAGAAAGCTTTGTGGAAGATGAAAACTGGCAAGGCGGCAGGTTTGGATGGTATTGCAGTGGCATTTATTTAAAAAGGGGGTGACGGTGTTGTTGACTTTTTGGTAAGGATATTTGATGTATGTATGACTCATAGTGAGGTGCCTGAGGATTGGCGGAATGCATGCATAGTGCCATTGTACAAAGGCAAAGGGGATAAAGGTGAGTGTTCAAATTACAGAGGTATAAGTTTGTTGAGTATTCCTGGGGAATTATATGGGAGGGTATTGATTGAGAGGGTGAAGATTGGGGAAGAGCGGTGTGATTTCAGAAGTGATAGAGGATGTGTGGATCAGGTGTTTGCTGTGAAGAATGTATGTGAGAAATACCTAGAAAATCAAATGGATTTGTATGTAGGATTTATGGATCTGGAGAAGATATATGATAAAGTTGATGGAGATGCTCTGTGAAAGTTATTAAGAATATATGGTGTGGGAGGCAAGTTGCTAGAAGTAGTGAAAAGTTTTTATTGAGGATGTAAGGCATGTGTATGGGTAGGAAGAGAGGAAAGTGATTGGTTATCAGTGAATGTTGGGTTACGGCAGGGGTATGTGATGTCTCCATGGTTGTTTGATTTGTTTATGGATGGGTTGTTAAGGAGGTGAATGCAAGAGCTCATGCCACAAGCATCTTTTGTTATTAAGAATATATGGTGTGGGAGGCAAGTTGCTAGAAGTAGTGAAAAGTTTTTATTGAGGATGTAAGGCATGTGTATGGGTAGGAAGAGAGGAAAGTGATTGGTTATCAGTGAATGTTGGGTTACGGCAGGGGTATGTGATGTCTCCATGGTTGTTTGATTTGTTTATGGATGGGTTGTTAAGGAGGTGAATGCAAGAGCTCATGCCACAAGCATCTTTTGCGCAATCCAACACTGATTCCCTAAATACATCCCATTCCTCCCCCACTCCCCTTACTTCCATTGTTCTCTCCTTTTTCCATTCTGTACTCAGTCTCTCCTGGTACTTCCTCACACAAGTCTCCTTCCCAAGCTCACTTACTCTCACCACCCTCTTCACCCCAACATTCACTCTTCTTTTCTGAAAACCCATACAAATCTTCACCTTAGCCTCCACAAGATAATGATCAGACATCCCTCCAGTTGCACCTCTCAGCACATTAACATCCAAAAGTCTCTCTTTCGCACGCCTGTCAATTAACACATAATCCAATAACGCTCTCTGGCCATCTCTCCTACTTACATACGTATACTTATGTATATCTTGCTTTTTAAACCAGGTATTCCCAATCACCAGTCCTTTTTCAGCACATAAATCTACAAGCTCTTCACCATTTCCATTTACAACACTGAACACCCCATGTATACCAATTATTCCCTCAACTGCCACATTACTCACCTTTGCATTCAAATCACCCATCACTATAACCCGGTCTCGTGCATCAAAACCACTAACACACTCATTCAGCTGCTCCCAAAACACTTTCCTCTCATGATCTTTCTTCTCATGCCCAGGTGCATATGCACCAATAATCACCCATCTCCCATCTCTCTCCATCAACTTTCAGTTTTACCCATATTAATTGAGAATTTACTTTCTTACATTCTATCACATACTCCCACAACTCCCGTTTCAGGAGTACTGCTACTCCTTCCCTTGCTCTTGTCCTCTCACTAACCCCTGACTTTACTCCCAAGACATTCCCAAACCACTCTTCCCCTTTACCCTTGAGCTTTGTTTCACTCAGAGCCAAAACATCCAGGTTCCTTTCCTCAAACATACTACCTATCTCTCCTTTTTTCACATCTTGGTTACATCCACACACATTTAGACACCCCAGTCTGAGCCTTCGAGGAGGATGAGCACTCCCCGCGTGACTCCTTCTTCTGTTTTCCATTTTAGAAAGTTAAAAAATACAAGGAGGGGAGGATTTCTGGCCCCCCGCTCCCGTCCCCTCTAGTCGCCTTCTACGACACGTGAGGAATGCGTGGGAAGTATTCTTTCACCCCTATCCCCAGGGATAATATATATATATATATACATATATATATACATACACATACATACGCACATATACACACACACACACACACATATACATATATATACATATGAAAAATGTAAATAATTTAGAAAACTGAAACTTCTAGCTTGAAATGAAATGAAAAAATGAATGTCACATAATGGTTCAACCTCTGGCTATGGAAAAGGGAAATGTATAATTTATTTACACAAACGTCAATAGTAGTTCTCATCAATTTCACCACTGTATCAATAAGCTTCAATGTCTAAGCTACATTTTTTCCAATTTCACTATTTTCTTGTCAAAGCACCATGTATGAAAACTATCACTCCAGTAACACAACTATAAACATTTACTTCCCCTTTAAAAAAGTTCTGGGGAGGTCTGTCTCGATACACTGCGGGACACTCTACCACCTGGCGAGGTTTGTGTTGCAATGGTTCTTGATTCACAAACGTAGTAGCATCAGTGAGAACATTAGGTTTTTGCATTGTCGAAATTCTGCTGCAGATCTAGTGAAGATCTTGACCACTCATCGGGAGAAGATTGTATAGATATTTTGACAAAATGCGAGATGTCCGTACTTTGACATCCATTCATATGGAGGTGCTGTGATGATTATTTATCAACAGATATATGGATGAGCGGGGAGGAAACAACTACATAGACAATCGATCTATTGGGCGTGGGAACCGAGGAGGACAGCAGCAACGGATACCCCAGCAACATATTCCTCATTCACCTAAAGATGTGGAAGAGATAACAGCGGAGCTAAAGAACGTCACTGTTAGCTCACAAAATAAGGAGGAGCTTTTAAGGAACAAAAACCGTAAGTGTTGTTACATGTACACTTTACTTTCTGTTAGTCATCTAAATTGCCTTTTAGGTTTGTCTGCAAAGCAGAGGAAGAATTATCTTACTATTCTTAGTGTCCACATCGGTTTTTGCATATGCATGTGACTCTACACCATAGTTGAGTCACTTGAAAATGAGTTGTCAATGGATGCTTGATTGTGGAGAGAAGTTTTTGTGCATTACCAGCCTGGCAGTCATACTGACTTGATTTACAGCATTGAAATAGATGTGCGAATCTGTGTATATCTCTGACGCCTGTTCCAATTGAAACTCCATAAAAGGGTGGCCACAGCTACAGAGTCTCCAGAGCTCCATTGCCACTTCACAGCCTTTAGTGCCTCACCCTTAACAGGCAACTGGCAGAAGGCTAGTTTAGCACAGTGTTTGCAGAGGCTCCTATGTAATGTCCCTAATTACTTCTTCTGTCTAATGCTCCTACCTAATACATCTACTTAATGTTTCTACCTAATGATCCTGCCTAAATGTTCCTACCTACTTCTTCTATCTTCTGTTCCTACTATTTTACCAAAAGACAGGGTTAGCTACATGGTGCTCACCATAGGAAAATCTGGAGCGAGCTATGAAGAATGAGCTGCATGAGTTAAGTGTTGTCAAGTGTTACATATGACAAGGAGAGATTGTATTTTTGTGGACAGAATGCCAGTAGTACACATGTTAGTGAGGCAGAAAGAAAAGACAGCTACGTGGGTCAGAGAGTGCAACTTGACAACTACTGAAGTCCTGGCTCACTAACTCTCTTGATACCTAGGCAGGTAGTACTGGTCGTTGGCTGCCTACCAACTAAGTTACTTGTGGGCTAATTTATCTTTCTTTAACAATAATAGTTTATGTTAAAATTAATATGAGGATGAAAAGAGGCACCCTGTACACGTACGACTAGATTTGTGATGCTGTATGACAAATCTATGAAAGAATTTCAAGTCGGAATTAATCTTGTCCTTTTCCTGTATATCATTACATTATTGTTGCTTACAATCACACACCTTTCTCCTTCCACACTCTCCCAAACTACATATCCAGTTTTGAGAGTCTTTCTCTTGATTATCTGTTTGGAGGAGTTGAGGTGTTAAAGTCCTTTGATTTTATTCACATTTCATCTACTCCTGTATATTCGCTATATAACTGTTATGTATGATGTAACAAGACTAGAACCTCCCCATCCACAGCCAAACCTCACCCACAGACCTGTTTTGGTTTCCCTTGACTGCTTCATGTGTATGCCACTTCATTCCAACTTGCTCTATCATATGCATGCCACACACCCTCTTGCATATTCAGGCCTTGCCTAATCACTCTAAGCATCATGCTTTCCATCCTTTCACATCCTCCTCAATTTACCCTCCACTTTTGACGTGTATACCCCTTAGTCAGCCTCATTTCACTTATCCCCTCCATTTGTCCAAACAATTTCAGCACACCTTTAGCTCTCTCATTCTTGCACTCTCTATTATCATACCCCTCTTTTACCCAAGCATATTGTATTTGGTCAGCCCTCATTTCTCACACATCCATCCTCTTTCTTATATTTTGTTGTGGGGCTCATGCTTTGCATCTAAATGACACTGCAGGGACTACTGCACCATCAGACATTATCTTTGTCCTCACACCCCATAAGCAGTGTCGTCTCCTCACACCCATAAGCAGTGACCTCGCCTCACACCCATAAGCAGTGACCTCACATTCAAGCTACTCCTCATTGCACCAAGGACCTTGATGTATATTTAAATGTTTTTTTTAAATCTATCAATTGGTTGCCATAAAAAAAAGTTAGGTAGTGATGGAAACTTACGTAAGAACCTCCAAGAAAATTTTCTAAGCCTTCCTCTGTTCTTTTAGAAAGTAATGACACACAAGGGGAGAAAGTCTTTAACATGTTGTAGAAACAGGTTATATTGTCTCCCATTACCTTGGAGATAACTTCTTGATTTTCCTTATATCCATAACTTAAGAATAACAGTTTTAGTGGTATTGTTCACACTTTTTCTTTTTTTTAAATCATCCATTTGGAATATTGCAGGTATGCAACATGCAGTGAAGTATGAACCCTGAAAAATTCCCTCATTCTTAAACCTCGCATAGTTTCACGTTCTAGTGTCCTTATATCAAAAGTTCACGATATTACAAGTACTTTTATTCCATACGTAATTCAAATAGACTTTCTTAACAACCCTCCTTTTTATACTGTAATGATCCTGAATGGTGTCTTCATTGAATTAGGTGTAAATTAGACATCTGTTTTTAGGTGGTGGGAGTGGAAATGTGGATAACAGGCGCAACACAGTGCCTCCCCGACTCCAGGATTCAGCAGCTGCTGTTGCAAATATGCAGGGTCGAGGCAGTCGTGGAGGTAATGCCTCACCTGGAGGAGATAGCTCATCTTCACGACCAAAAAGATACTCATCTCAGAGACAACGGTCTATCCCAGAACAACAAGTTCCACCTTTTACTCAGCAGCATGGATATATTGATCCATCTGTAGAGACAGGTGAGGATTCACTTTTACAGGATAGGTTTTGATCTTTTCCAAATTTAACTATTTTAGGTACTGATGGGTAGTATAATGAAACTATGCAGTTCTCAGTAACTGGGAGACACAGAGATTACCACTTTTACAAGACATAATGTGTAGTGGCAGTGTGCAAAAACTAAACTTTTTTATATTTACATCCTTGCACAATTTTCTTTCTCAAGAGACCCCTCTTGCATATTTACTACGTCTCTTTGTCCTTTCATATTAATTAAGGTTTTGTATGTCATTTATTATTATTTTTAAATTCATTTGCTTCACATATCCAGTCAGTGGTAGTACTCAAATCGTTTACTCCATCAACCAGAATTCTCCCTCTGATGTATGATGCATGTTGGATCATTGACCCGATAGGTTCTGAGATTTGTGCTAAAGGCTCTCAGAGTGAAAGGTTTAATATGTTAATTGAAGTAATAAGGATGCTTTTAAGAGTGTTGAAGTTTATGTTTAAGATTAACTTACTAGACTTGGGTTGATGAAACAAAAGAGGGAGGAGGTTTAATGATATTGTGGATGCTGTGTGTACCTGCTCAGCTGAATAGGGAATGTAATGCTGATTGATAGATGGAATTTCACTGAATGTGCCTCTTTTAAGTTTTGCCAGTGTGAGATGCTCATAAGTTTTCTGATATTTTGTCTTGAGAATAGAAATGCAGAAGTTGAAATACTCAATCGCTGATTGTTTTGCAAATACCTGATGAGCAGTCAGTCTTGGAGTTAATTCTTATTATTTGTGCATGATCTTATTATTTGTACATATGATATATTGATTTCGAACTTTTCAGGTTATCAAGGAGGAGTGAATGATGGAGGGATTGTAACTTCAACAAGTCACACAGTGACCACTCCCCATACCCAGCTTCCCATTGCTGGTGGGGCCCCTCCCTCCTTTGTTCCTCCAGCCTTTACAACATCCTCTCCGACTTATCCCCCAGAACCTTTTCTGGGACAGCCTCCTGCGCCTCGCATGTTCCCACCGGTCACACAGTCGCCTCACCTCTTTGGTCCTCCTCCAGTGGCACCACCTGTGACCGGTCCCCCTCCAGTAGCAGGGCCACTAGGTGCTCCTCCGGTGGGTGCACCCCCAGTTCCTGGTCCTCCAGTTACTGGCCCACCATTCTTACCCCCTGAGAATATGATTAATTATGGAGCTCATCCTGGTCCTCTCCCAGGAGCCGCTCCCCACCCACCTCAGTTCCCGCCATTCCAGGGCTACACACCTGGCGTGGTAAGTTAGCCACAATACATATCTGCATTAAATACATTACAGTAGAGTCATAAAGTAAAATTAGTTAACTTTCCTTATGTGAAATGTAAAAAGTCTGTGTAAATGTATTTTTCATACTCTCCGCCCATTTTCATGTTTTGAGAAAATATGCCATTTACGTAATTAGAAATTGAGAGCACAGCATTTTTAAGCATTTCCAGTAAAAAATTTCACTCCACTCTTTTCTTGTGTATTACTGTTAAAACTTGCAGAAAGTTTGTGCAGATATCATTTGATTTTTTATAGATATAGAAACTGACACAAATGTAGTAATGATCTCTATTAACCAGCAGTTCCTGAGAGATTGTTATGTTAAGTTGGAAATTGAGCTTGTCATGCTTTTTGTGTTCTACAGCTAAACTGCTCTAATTATGTACTCATGACTTCAAAGCCTTTGGATCTTCCCACTTTGCTCTTAATTTTTTTCTTGGCAAGCCAGCTATAATACCTATTTCTTTTGCTTTTCTTTATTTTACTAACTGCTTGAATATTTAGTTTATGATTATCAAATGTTTGATATAAAAATAACTTATTCCCTTGTTTTACTGAAACTAATTCTTGATATTAAAAGTCATTAAACAATTTAGTTTGAGGTAGTAAGTATGTTCAAATTAAAAGTTATAGTTGATGAATGCATATGGATTATTTTTGTTAGTTTTCACTAACAGGGCCAACTCGACAAAATGGTTATAGGTAGGTGAAATTGTTTTTATGCATTAGCTTAAGAAAAGTTATATTTGAAAATTCATTTAGAATTGTTGAATTACTAGTTGTGAGCACTGAAACCATGCAGCTTTATCCTGTAAGATTTTATGTAAGCAATATGTTTTGTATCATCCCTGGGGATATGGGACAAAGACTACCCATTTACATCCTGCATGCATAGAAGGCAACTATGTTGGGGATAGAAATTTTTTCTTTCTGTAGTAAATATCATTATTTATAAGTAGGATCAGGAGTTAAATGAAGGTTTTTCCTTATAGAGTCATTTGGCTGTTTTTTATGCTACTTTACTGAGATAGGAAAAGGCATTTAGTTATTAAAATGAAGGGTGGCTTTACTGAGAAAGGAAAAGGTGAATAGTTATGAAAATGAAGGGAGTTCTTTATCTGAGAGAGAGGGTAATCATATAGAATTATTGAATTTATGGGAAGGAAAGGTGAAAGGGAAGTTATTGTTTGTGGAAGAATTTGCCTTCCAGATTATCTGATCTTGATTACTAGGAATAACCCTATGTCAGACTAAGTGTGGTAGAGTTGAGGGGATCATTGATTTATAGAGCAACTTAGTGTGGTGAGGGAAGCTTTGTTAGCACTTCCCAAAAAATTTATGTAGCTACTATGGCAGGATAAGTGGTAACATAGAATTTGTCTATCTATGTCTCTGATGCCTTTTCCCATGTGGAACTCTCTCAATTGGGTGGCCATGGCAATATAGTCTTCATAACTAGTGACAAGAAACCTACACAGGGTTACACTGCAAATGGAAATTTACCTTTTGTGAGGTTGTATCATCATTGGATGAAAAAGGATAGTCAGGATGAGACCCTATTCGTTCCAAAGGCCTTTGTTGTCTTTTCCTAGTGCTACCTCGCACACTTGCAGGGGGAGGGGGTTGTCATTTCATGTGTGGCGGGGTGGCGACGGGAATCAATAAGGGCAGACAGTATGAATTACTTACGTATGCATGTGTTATGTCTGTGTATGTATATATATGTATACGGTGAGATGTATAGGTATGTGTGTGTGTATGTACATGTGTATGGGGGGGGGGGGGTTGGGCCATTTCTTTCGTCTGTTTCCTTGCGCTACCTCGCAAACGCGGGAGACAGCGACAAAGTATAAAAAAAAAAAAAAAAATATATATATATATATATATATATATATAGACGAAAGAAATGGCCCAACCCACCCCCATACACATGTATATACATACGTCCACACACGCAAATATACATACCTACACAGCTTTCCAAGGTTTACCCCAGACGCTTCACATGCCCTGATTCAATCCACTGACAGCACGTCAACCCCGGTATACCACATCGATCCAATTCACTCTATTCCTTGCCCTCCTTTCACCCTCCTGCATGTTCAGGCCCCGATCACACAAAATCTTTTTCACTCCATCTTTCCACCTCCAATTTGGTCTCCCACTTCTCCTCGTTCCCTCCACCTCCGACACATATATCCTCTTGGTCAATCTTTCCTCACTTATTCTCTCCATGTGCCCAAACCATTTCAAAACACCCTCTTCTGCTCTCTCAACCACGCTCTTTTTATTTCCACACATCTCTCTTACCCTTACGTTACTTACTCGATCAAACCACCTCACACCACACATTGTCCTCAAACATCTCATTTCCAGCACATCCATCCTCCTGCGCACAACTCTATCCTTAGCCCACGCCTCGCAACCATACAACATTGTTGGAACCACTATTCCTTCAAACATACCCATTTTTGCTATATATATATATTTTTTTTTTTTTTCAAACTATTCGCCATTTCCCGCGTTAGCGAGGTAGCGTTAAGAACAGAGAACTGGGCCACTGAGGGAATATCCTCACCTGGCCCCCTTCTCTGTTCCTTCTTTTGGAAAATTAAGAAAAAAAAATTGAGAGGGGAGGATTTCCAGCCCCCGCTCCCTCCCCTTTTAGTCGCCTTCTACGACACGCAGGGAATACGTGGGAGGCAAGTTGTTAGAAGCAGTGAAAAGTTTTTATCGAGGATGTAAGGCATGTGTACGTGTAGGAAGAGAGGAAAGTCATTGGTTCTCAGTGAATGTAGGTTTGCGGCAGGGGTGTGTGATGTCTCCATGGTTGTTTAATTTGTTTATGGATGGGGTTGTTAGGGAGGTAAATGCAAGAGTTTTGGAAAGAGGGGCAAGTATGAAGTCTGTTGGGGATGAGAGAGCTTGGGAAGTGAGTCAGTTGTTGTTCGCTGATGATACAGCGCTGGTGGCTGATTCATGTGAGAAACTGCAGAAGCTGGTGACTGAGTTTGGTAAAGTGTGTGAAAGAAGAAAGTTAAGAGTAAATGTGAATAAGAGCAAGGTTATTAGGTACAGTAGGGTTGAGGGTCAAAGTCAATTGGGAGGTGAGTTTGAATGGAGAAAAACTGGAGAAAGTAAAGTGTTTTAGATATCTGGGAGTGGATCTGGCAGCGGATGGAACCATGGAAGCGGAAGTGGATCATAGGATGGGGGAGGGGGCGAAAATTCTGGGAGCCTTGAAGAATGTGTGGAAGTCGAGAACATTATCTCGGAAAGCAAAAATGGGTATGTTTGAAGGAATAGTGGTTCCAACAATGTTGTATGGTTGCGAGGCGTGGGCTAAGGATAGAGTTGTGCGCAGGAGGATGGATGTGCTGGAAATGAGATGTTTGAGGACAATGTGTGGTGTGAGGTGGTTTGATCGAGTAAGTAACGTAAGGGTAAGAGAGATGTGTGGAAATAAAAAGAGCGTGGTTGAGAGAGCAGAAGAGGGTGTTTTGAAATGGTTTGGGCACATGGAGAGAATGAGTGAGGAAAGATTGACCAAGAGGATATATGTGTCGGAGGTGGAGGGAACGAGGAGAAGAGGGAGACCAAATTGGAGGTGGAAAGATGGAGTGAAAAAGATTTTGTGTGATCGGGGCCTGAACATGCAGGAGGGTGAAAGGAGGGCAAGGAATAGAGTGAATTGGAGCAATGTGGTATACCGGGGTTGACGTGCTGTCAGTGGATTGAATCAGGGCAGGTGAAGTGTCCGGGGTAAACCATGGAAAGCTGTGTAGGTATGTATATTTGCGTGTGTGGACGTATGTATATACATGGGGGTGGGTTGGGCCATTTCTTTCATCTGTTTCCTTGCGCTACCTCGCAAACGCGGGAGACAGCGACAAAGCAAAATATATATATATATATATATATATATATATATATATATATATATATATATTATTTTTTTTTTATTATACTTTGTCGCTGTCTCCCGCGTTTGCGAGGTAGCGCAAGGAAACAGACGAAAGAAATGGCCCAACCCCCCCCCCCATACACATGTATATACATACGTCCACACACGCAAATATACATACCTACACAGCCTTCCATGGTTTACCCCAGACGCTTCACATGCCTTGCTTCAATCCACTGACAGCACGTCAACCCCGGTATACCACATCGCTCCAATTCACTCTATTCCTTGCCCTCCTTTCACCCTCCTGCATGTTCAGGCCCCGATCACACAAAATCTTTTTCACTCCATCTTTCCACCTCCAATTTGGTCTCCCTCTTCTCCTCGTTCCCTCCACCTCCGACACATATATCCTCTTGGTCAGTCTTTCCCCACTCATTCACTCCATGTGCCCAAACCATTTCAAAACACCCTCTTCTGCTCTCTCAACCACGCTCTTTTTATTTCCACACATCTCTCTTACCCTTACGTTACTCACTCGATCAAACCACCTCACACCACACATTGTCCTCAAACATCTCATTTCCAGCACATCCATCCTCCTGCGCACAACTCTATCCATAGCCCACGCCTCGCAACTATACAACGTTGTTGGAACCACTATTCCTTCAAACATACCCATTTTTGCTTTCCGAGATAATGTTCTTGACTTCCACACATTCTTCAAGGCCCCCAGAATTTTCGCCCCCTCCCCCACCCTATGATCCACTTCCGCTTCCATGGTTCCATCCGCTGCCAGATCCACTCCCAGATATCTAAAACACTTCACTTCCTCCAGTTTTTCTCCATTCAAACTCACCTCCCAATTGACTTGACCCTCAACCCTACTGTACCTAATAACCTTGCTCTTATTCACATTTACTCTTAACTTTCTTCTTCCACACACTTTACCAAACTCAGTCACCAGCTTCTGCAGTTTCTCACATGAATCAGCCACCAGCGCTGTATCATCAGCGAACAACAACTGACTCACTTCCCAAGCTCTCTCATCCCCAACAGACTTCATACTTGCCCCTCTTTCCAAAACTCTTGCATTTACCTCCCTAACAACCCCATCCATAAACAAATTAAACAACCATGGAGACATCACACACCCCTGCCGCAAACCTACATTCACTGAGAACCAATCACTTTCCTCTCTTCCTACACGTACACATGCCTTACATCCTCGATAAAAACTTTTCACTGCTCCTAACAACTTTCCTCCCACACCATATATTCTTAATACCTTCCACAGAGCATCTCTATCAACTCTATCATATGCCTTCTCCAGATCCATAAATGCTACATACAAATCCATTTGCTTTTCTAAGTATTTCTCACATACATTCTTCAAAGCAAACACCTGATCTACACATCCTCTACCACTTCTGAAACCACACTGCTCTTCCCCAATCTGATGCTCCGTACATGCCTTCACCCTCTCAATCAATACCCTCCCATATAATTTACCAGGAATACTCAACAAACTTATACCTCTGTAATTTGAGCACTCACCCTTATCCCCTTTGCCTTTGTACAGTGGCACTATGCACGCATTCCGCCAATCCTCAGGCACCTCACCATGAGTCATACATACATTAAATAGTCTTACCAACCAGTCAACAATACAGTCACCCCCTTTTTTAATAAATTCCACTGCAATACCATCTAAACCTGCTGCCTTGCCGGCTTTCATCTTCCGTAAAGCTTTCACTACCTCTTCTCTTTTTACCAAATCATTTTCCCTAACCCTCTCACTTTGCACACCACCTCGACCAAAACACCCTATATCTGCCACTCTATCATCAAACACATTCAACAAACCTTCAAAATACTCACTCCATCTCCTTCTCACATCACCACTACTTGTTATCACCTCCCCATTTGCGCCCTTCACTGAAGTTCCCATTTGCTCCCTTGTCTTACGCACTTTATTTACCTCCTTCCAGAACATCTTTTTATTCTCCCTAAAATTTAATGATACTCTCTCACCCCAACTCTCATTTGCCCTTTTTTTTTTTTCACCTCTTGCACCTTTCTCTTGACCTCCTGTCTCTTTCTTTTATACATCTCCCACTCAATTGCATTTTTTCCCTGCAAAAATCGTCCAAATGCCTCTCTCTTCTCTTTCATTAATACTCTTACTTCTTCATCCCACCACTCACTACCCTTTCTGACCAACCCACCTCCCACTCTTCTCATGCCACAAGCATCTTTTGCGCAATCCATCACTGATTCCCTAAATACATCCCATTCCTCCCCCACTCCCCTTACTTCCATTGTTCTCACCTTTTTCCATTCTGTACTCAGTCTCTCCTGGTACTTCCTCACACAGGTCTCCTTCCCAAGCTCACTTACTCTCACCACCCTCTTCGCCCCAACATTCACTCTTCTTTTCTGAAAACCCATACAAATCTTCACCTTAGCCTCCACAAGATAATGATCAGACATCCCTCCAGTTGCACCTCTCAGCACATTAACATCCAAAAGTCTCTCTTTCGCACGCCTGTCAATTAACACGTAATCCAATAACGCTCTCTGGCTATCTCTCCTACTTACATAAGTATACTTATGTATATCTCGCTTTTTAAACCAGGTATTCCCAATCATCAGTCCTTTTTCAGCACATAAATCTACAAGCTCTTCACCATTTCCATTTACAACACTGAACACCCCATGTATACCAATTATTCCCTCAACTGCCACATTACTCACCTTTGCATTTAAATCACCCATCACTATAACCCGGTCTCGTGCATCAAAACCACTAACACACTCATTCAGCTGCTCCCAAAACACTTGCCTCTCATGATCTTTCTTCTCATGCCCAGGTGCATATGCACCAATAATCACCCACCTCTCTCCATCAACTTTCAGTTTTACCCATATTAATCGAGAATTTACTTTCTTACATTCTATCACATACTCCCACAACTCCTGTTTCAAGAGTATTGCTACTCCTTCCCTTCCTCTTGTCCTCTCACTAACCCCTGACTTTACTCCCCAGACATTCCCAAACCACTCTTCCCCTTTACCCTTGAGCTTCGTTTCACTGTCTGCCTTTATTCATTCCCATCACCACTCACACACACACATATATATATATATATATATATATATATATATATATATATATATGTGTGTGTGTGTGTGTGTGTATCTGTGTGTGAGTGGCGATGGGAATGAATAAAGGCAGACAGTGTGAATTGTGTGCATGGGTATATATGTATGTGTCTGTGTGTGTATATATATGTGTACATTGAGATGTATAGGTATGTATATTTGCGTGTGTGGACGTGTATGTATATACATTGTGTATGGGGGTGGGTTGGGCCATTTCTTTGGTCTGTTTCCTTGCGCTACCTCGCAAACGCGGGAGACAGCGACAAAGCAAAATAAATAAAATAAATAAATATATATATAGAGAAAGGTGCAAGAGGCGAAAAAAAGGGCAAATGAGAGTTGGGGTGAGAGAGTAACATTAAATTTTAGGGAGAATAAAAAGATGTTCTGGAAGGAGGTAAATAAAGTGCGTAAGACAAGGGAGCAAATGGGAACTTCAGTGAAGGGCGCAAATGGGGAGGTGATAACAAGTAGTGGTGATGTGAGAAGGAGATGGAGTGGGTATTTTGAAGGTTTGTTGAATGTGTTTGATGATAGAGTGGCAGATATAGGGTGTTTTGGTCGAGGGGGTGTGCAAAGTGAGAGGGTTAGGGAAAATGATTTGGTAAACAGAGAAGAGGTAGTGAAAGCTTTGCAGAAGATGAAAGCCGGCAAGGCAGCAGGTTTGGATGGTATTGCAGTGGAATTTATTAAAAAAGGGGGTGACTGTATTGTTGACTGGTTGGTAAGGTTATTTAATGTATGTATGACTCATGGTGAGGTGCCTGAGGATTGGTGGAATGCGTGCATAGTGCCATTGTACAAAGGCAAAGGGGATAAGAGTGAGTGCTCAAATTACAGAGGTATAAGTTTGTTGAGTATTCCTGGTAAATTATATGGGAGGGTATTGATTGAGAGGGTGAAGGCATGTACAGAGCATCAGATTGGGGAAGAGCAGTGTGGTTTCAGAAGTGGTAGAGGATGTGTGGATCAGGTGTTTGCTTTGAAGAATGTATGTGAGAAATACTTAAAAAAGCAAATGGATTTGTATGTAGCATTTATGGATCTGGAGAAGGCATATGATAGAGTTGATAGAGATGCTCTGTGGAAGGTATTAAGAATATATGGTGTGGGAGGAGGGTTGTTAGAAGCAGTGAAAAGTTTTTATCGAGGATGTAAGGCATGTGTACGTGTAGGAAGAGAGGAAAGTGATTGGTTCTCAGTGAATGTAGGTTTGCGGCAGGGGTGTGTGATGTCTCCATGGTTGTTTAATTTGTTTATGGATGGGGTTGTTAGGGAGGTAAATGCAAGAGTTTTGGAAAGAGGGGCAAGTATGAAGTCTGTTGGGGATGAGAGAGCTTGGGAAGTGAGTCAGTTGTTGTTCGCTGATGATACAGCGCTGGTGGCTGATTCATGTGAGAAACTGCAGAAGCTGGTGACTGAGTTTGGTAAAGTGTGTGGAAGAAGAAAGTTAAGAGTAAATGTGAAAAAGAGCAAGGTTATTAGGTATAGTAGGGTTGAGGGTCAAGTCAATTGGGAGGTGAGTTTGAATGGAGAAAAACTGGAGGAAGTAAAGTGTTTTAGATATCTGGGAGTGGATCTGGCAGCGGATGGAACCATGGAAGCGGAAGTGGATCATAGGATGGGGGAGGGGGCGAAAATTCTGGGGGCCTTGAAGAATGTGTGGAAGTCGAGAACATTATCTCGGAAAGCAAAAATGGGTATGTTTGAAGGAATAGTGGTTCCAACAATGTTGTATGGTTGCGAGGCTTGGGCTATGGATAGAGTTGTGCGCAGGAGGATGGATGTGCTGGAAATGAGATGTTTGAGGAAAATGTGTGGTGTGAGGTGGTTTGATCGAGTGAGTAACGTAAGGGTGAGAGAGATGTGTGGAAATAAAAAGAGCGTGGTTGAGAGAGCAGAAGAGGGTGTTTTGAAGTGGTTTGGGCACATGGAGAGAATGAGTGAGGAAAGATTGACCAAGAGGATATATGTGTCGGAGGTGGAGGGAACGAGGAGAAGAGGGAGACCAAATTGGAGGTGGAAAGATGGAGTGAAAAAGATTTTGTGTGATCGGGGCCTGAACATGCAGGAGGGTGAAAGGAGGGCAAGGAATAGAGTAAATTGGAGCGATGTGGTATACCGTGGTTGATGTGCTGTCAGTGGATTGAATCAAGGCATGTGAAGCGTCTAGGATAAACCATGGAAAGCTGTGTAGGTGTGTATATTTGCGTGTGTGGATGTATGTATATACATGTGTATGGGGGGGGTTGGGCCATTTCTTTCGTCTGTTTCCTTGCGCTACCTCGCAAACGCGGGAGACAGCGACAAAGTATAATAAAAATATATATATATATATATATATATATATATATATATATATATATATATATATCCTTGGGGATAGGGGAGAAAGAATACTTCCCGCGCATTCCTCATGTGTCGTAGAAGGCGACTAAAGGGGATGGGAGCGGGGGGCCAGAAATCCTTCCCTCCTTGTATTTTAACTTTCTAAAAGGGGAAACAGAAGAAGGAGTCACGCTAGGAGTGATCATCCTCCTCAAAGGCTCAGATTGGGGTGTATAAATGTGTGTGGATGTAACCAAGATGAGAAAAAAGGAGAGATAGGTAGTATGTTTGAGGAAAGGAACCTGGATGTTTTGGCTCTGAGTGAAACGAAGCTCAAAGGTAAAGGGGAAGAGTGGTTTGGGAATATCTTGGGAGTAAAGTCAGGGGTTAGTGAGAGGACAAGAGCAAGGGAAGGAGTAGCACTACTCCTGAATCAGGAGTTGTGGGAGTATGTGGTAGAGTGTAAGAAAGTAAATTCTAGACTGATATGGGTAAAACTGAAAGTTGATGGAGAGAGATGGGTGATTATTGGTGCATATGCACCTGGGCATGAGAAGAAAGATCATGAGAGGCAAGTGTTTTGGGAGCAGCTGAATGAGTGTGTTAGTGGTTTTGATGCAAAAGACTGGGTTATAGTGATGGGTGATTTGATTTCAAAGGTGAGTAATGTGGCAGTTGAGGGAATAATTGGTATACATGGAGTGTTCAGTGTTGTAAATGGAAATGGTGAAGAGCTTGTAGATTTATGTGCTGAAAAAGGACTGGTGATTGGGAATACCTGGTTTAAAAAGCGAGATATACACAAGTATACGTATGTAAGTAGGAGAGATGGCCAGAGAGCGTTATTGGATTACGTGTTAATTGATAGACGCACGAAAGAGAGACTTTTGGATGTTAATGTGCTGAGAGGTGCAACTGGAGGGATGTCTAACCATTATATTGTGGAGGCGAAGGTGAAGATTTGTGGGAGTTTTCAGAAAAGAAGAGAAAATGTTGGGATGAAGAGAGTGGTGAGAGTAAGCGAGCTTGGGAAGGAGACTTGTGTGAGGAAGTACCAGGAGAGACTGAGTACAGAATGGAAAAAGGTGAGAACAAAGGAGGTAAGGGGAGTGGGGGAGGAATGGGATGTATTTAGGGAAGCAGTGATGGCTTGCGCAAAAGATGCTTGTGGCATGAGAAGCGTGGGAGGTGGGTTGATTAGAAAAGGTAGTGAGTGGTGGGATGAAGAAGTAAGATTATTAGTGAAAAAGAAGAGAGAGGCATTTGGATGATTTTTGCAGGAAAAAAATGCAAATGAGTGGGAGAGGTATAAAAGAAAGAGGCAGGAGGTCAACAGAAAGGTGCAAGAGGTGAAAAAGAGGGCAAATGAGAGTTGGGGTGAGAGAGTCTCATTAAATTTCAGGGAGAATAAAAAGATGTTTTGGAAGGAGGTAAATAAAGTGCGTAAGACAAGGGAGCAAATGGGAACTTCAGTGAAGGGGGCAAATGGGGAGGTTATAACAAGTAGTGGTGATGTGAGGAGATGGAGTGAGTATTTTGAAGGTTTGTTGAATGTGTTTAATGATAGAGTGGCAGATATAGGGTGTTTTGGTCGAGGTGGTGTGCAAAGTGAGAGGGTTAGGGAAAATGATTTGGTAAATAGAGAAGAGCTGGTGAAAGCTTTACGGAAGGTGAAAGCCGGCAAGGCAACAGGTTTGGATGGTATTGCAGTGGAATTTATTAAAAAAGGGGGTGACTGTACTGTTGACTGGTTGGTAATGTTATTTAATGTATGTATGATTCATGGTGAGGTGCCTGAGGATTGGCGGAATGCTTGCATAGTGCCATTGTACAAAAGCAAAGGGGATAAGAGTGAGTGCTCAGATTACAGAGGTATAAGTTTGTTGAGGATTCCTGGTAAATTATATGGGAGGGTATTGATTGAGAGGGTGAAGGCATGTACAGAGCATCAGATTGGGGAAGAGCAGTGTGGTTTCAGAAGTGGTAGAGGATGTGTGGATCAGGTGTTTGTTTTGAAGAATGTATGTGAGATATACTTAGAAAAACAAATGGATTTGTATGTAGCATTTATGGATCTGGAGAAGGCATATGATAGAGTTGATAGAGATGCTCTGTGGAAGGTTTTAAGAATATATGGTGTGGGAGGCAAGCTGTTAGAAGCAGTGAAAAGATTTTATCGAGAATATGAGGCATGTGTACGTGTAGAAAGAGAGGAAAGTGATTGGTTCTCAGTGAATGTAGGTTTGCGGCAGGGGTGTGTGATGTCTCCATGGTTGTTTAATCTGTTTATGGATGGGGTTGTTAGGGAGGTGAATGCAAGAGTTTTGGAAAGAGGGGCAAGTATGCAGTCTGTTGTGGATGAGAGAGCTTGGGAAGTGAGTCAGTTGTTGTTCGCTGATGATACAGCGCTGGTGGCTGATTCATGTAAGAAACTGCAGAAGCTGGTGACTGGGTTTAGTAAAGTGTGTGAAAGAAGTAAGTTAAGAGTAAATGTGAATAAAAGCAAGGTTATTAGGTACAGTAGGGTTGAGGGTCAAGTCAATTGGGAGGTAAGTTTGAATGGAGAAAAGCTGGAGGAAGTGAAGTGTTTTAGGTATCTGGGAGTGGATCTGGCAGTGGATGGAACCATGGAAGCGGAAGTGAATCATAGGGTGGGGGAGGGGGCGAAAATTCTGGGAGCATTGAAGAATGTTTGAAAGTCGAGAACATTATCTCGGAAAGCAAAAATGGGTATGTTTGAAGGAATAGTGGTTTCAGCAATGTTGTATGGTTGGGAGGCGTGGGCTATGGATAGAGTTGTGTGCAGGAGGGTGGATGTGCTGGAAATGAGATGTTTGAGGACAATATGTGGTGTGAGGTGGTTTGATCGAGTAAGTAATGTAAGGGTAAGAGAGATGTGTGGAAATAAAAAGAGTGTGGTTGAGAGAGCAGAAGAGGGTGTTTTGAAATGGTTTGGTCACATGGAGAGAATGAGTGAGGAAAGATTGACCAAGAGGATATATGTGTCAGAGGTGGAGGGAACGAGGAGAAGTGGGAGACCAAATTGGATGTGGAAGATGGAGTGAAAAAGATTTTGAGTGATTGGGGCCTGAACATGCAGGAGGGTGAAAGGAGGGCAAGGAATAGAGTGAATTGGATCGATGTGGTATACCGGGATTGACGTGCTGTCAGTGGATTGAATCAGGGCATGTGAAGCGTCTGGGGTAAACCATGGAAAGCTGTGTAGGTATGTATATTTGCATGTGTGGACGTATGTATATACATGTGTATGGGGGTGGGTTGGGCCATTTCTTTCGTCTGTTTCCTTGCGCTACATCGCAAACGCGGGAGACAGCGACAAAGCAAAAAAAAAAATATATATATATATATAGCATTTATGGATCTGGAGAAGGCATATGATAAAGAGTTATTAGAGATGCTCTGTGGAAGGTATCAAAGAATATACGGTGTGGGAGGTAAGTTGTTAGGAGCAGTGAAAAGTTTTTATCGAGGATGTAAGGCATGTGTACATGTAGGAAGAGAGGAAAGTGATTGGTTCTCAGTGAATGTAGGTTTGCAGCAGGGGTGTGTGATGTCTCCATGGTTGTTTAATTTGTTTATGGATGGGGTTGTTAGGGAGGTGAATGCAAGAGTTTTGGAAAGAGGGGCAAGTATGCAGTCTGTTGTGGATGAGAGAGCTTGGGAAGCGAGTCACTTGTTGTTCGCTGATGATACAGCGCTGGTGGCCGATTCGGGTGAGAAACTGCAGAAGCTGGTGACTGAGTTTGGTAAAGTGTGTGAAAGAAGAAAGCTGAGAGTAAATGTGAATATGAACAAGGTTATTAGGTACTGTAGGGTTGAGGGACAAGTCAGTTGGGAGGTAAGTTTGAATGGAGAAAAACTGGAGGAAGTGAAGTGTTTTAGATATCTGGGTGTGGATCTGGCAGCGGATGGAACCATGGAAGCGGAAGTGAATCATAGGGTGGGGGAGGGGGCGAAAGTTCTGGGAGCATTGAAGAATGTGTGGAAGTCGAGAACGTTATCTTGGAAAGCAAAAATGGGTATGTTTGAAGGAATAGTGGTTCCAACAATGATATATGGTTGCGAAGCGTGGGATATAGATAGAGTTGTGCGCAGGAGGGTGGATGTGCTGGAAATGAGATGTTTGAGGACAATATGTGGTGTGAGGTGGTTTGATCGAGTAAGTAATGAAAGGATAAGAGAGATGTGTCATGGTAAAAAGAGTGTGGTTGAGAGAGCAGAAGAGGGTGTTTTGAGATGGTTTGGCCACATGGAGAGAAAGAGTGAGGAAAGATTGACCAAGAGGATATATGTGTCAGGGGTGGAGGGAACGAGAAGTGGGAGACCAAATTGGAGGTGGAAAGATGGAGTGAAAAAGATTTTGAGTGATCAGGGCCTGAACATTCTGGAGGGTGAAAGGTGTGCAAGGAATAGAGTGAATTGGAACGATGTGGTATACTGGGGTCGACGTGCTGTCAATGGATTGAACCAGGGCATGTGAAGCGTCTGGGGTAAACCATGGAAAGTTCTGTGGGGCCTGGATTTGGAAAGGGAGCTGTGGTTTCGGTGCATTATTACATGACAGCTAGAGACTGAGTGTGAACGAATGGGGCCTTTGTTGTTGTTTCCTAGCGCTACCTCGCACACATGAGGGTGGAGGGGGTTGTTATTCCATGTGTGGCGAGGTGGCGATGGGAATAAATAAAGGCAGACAGTATGAATTATGTACATGTGTATATATGTATACGTATATATATGTGTACATTGAGATGTATAGGTATGTATATTTGCGTGTGTGGACGTGTATGTATATACATGTGTATGTGTGTTTCCTTGCGCTACCTCACTAATGCGGGAGACAGTGACAAAGCAAAATAAATAAATAATATATACATATATATAATTTTTTTTTTCGCACTATTCGCCACTTCCCGCGTTAGCGAGGTAGCGTTAAGAACAGAGGAGTAAGCCTTTGAGGGAATATTCTCTCTTGGTCCCCTGCTCTGTTCCTTCATTAGGAAAACTAAAAACAAGAGGGGAGGATTTCCAGCCCCCCTGCTCCCTTCCCTTTTAGTCGCCTTGTACAGCACGCAGGGAATACGTGGGAAGTATTCTTTCTCCCCTATCCCCAGGGATAATATATATATATATATATATATATATATATATATATATATATATATATATATATATATATATTCACTTATTTTTTTTTCACTAACATCAGCAGGGTTCCCTTTTCTTCAGATCGTTTGTCTTTTGCATTGCAAATGTATATTGCCATAATACTTTATTATAAACATTGTATTTTAGTTCTTTATTATTTTGTGCATTTTGTATGCAGGTCTCCATTGGTCAGAGGAAACACGAAAAATAATTGAAAATTTCTTTCAAAGAAAAATCTGGAAATCTTTGGGAATTATTTAAAGGCTAAAATATTATGAAGCCTTCCAATAAGTACCTGCAGTATTAGTGATGCAGGTTTGCTGATAGGACAGTTTATACCTGTAGACTCTTTATTTCTTTATTTTATTGCAGTATTTCATATATATATTTTTTGTAGCTTTAGGTTTATATAACATGTATGATGTGCCCTAAATGTGGTCCTTTGAAAAGGATAAAGTGTCTCTTCATCTCAGTTTATAGTTTCTGTAAAATGAAGAAAGTGCAAACTATGTTTAGCTCAGAATCTTATTTAAAAATATCTTGTTGCTGCATATTTAATGACCCCATCATAGTGTAAAACATTTTTGGAAAAATTCGACAGTGCTAAAACAACTGCTCCATTCAACCAGCATGGCCTGGCATATGTATGATGCAGACTACAATTTTGTGTATGTTCATCAGTTTCACTATTCAGTGGTCACATTCCTCTTTTTAACCCTCCACATCTGACCACTACCATCTTCAAAAAGTTCTTTCATTTCATGTAAATCATTTCACATTAGTGATTCCACATAATTCTGGTATCTTGCAGAACCACAACACTTCTCTGTGTCAACACTAATCACCAGATTTGATAAATATGTTAAAAGACCTACTGTATGAAAATACTGTATGAGTGATATTAGGGTTGGCAGAATCTTATTTGGTGTCTTTTATGTGAGCATAGGAAATTCAGAACATATTGGCTACATGGGCTAGCAGCACTGAACAGATAGAGAAATAAATTTTGTACTGCATAATGTATGGAACAATGAAAGGGTTAAAGTATGTGATAATGAAGTTACAGCTTCGGGGGGGAGGTTGAAGGTTGTATAATGTTCCTCTTGATTTTCAGGGAAACTAAAATTGAATTGGGAAAAAGTAAAAAAAAAAAAAAAAAAAACTTTCAAATAATGTAGGGATCCTATACACACCACTCATTTGAATGGAGTAGAAGTGCTGCCATATATTACATTTGTTGCTTGCCCTGAATATTACCTTAGAAACAATTTTGGTGTTTCACTATTTTCATATTTGTTAAACACTGGCATCATGACAACACTAGACTAACCTGTCAAAAACAGTGGCCTCAGAAGCAGCTAAAATAAATATGATTTTTTATCAATTAACATAAAATAAGGGCAAATACGAGTCAGAAAAAGGGGCAAGGAGGGATAGACCAAACTGGAGATGGAAGGGTGTATCTATAAAGGGATTGAAGTAAGCTTATTATAGGGTTGACAGAGATGCTTAGTGTAAGATGTGACAAACACATGGTTTGGAAAGAAAGCTATTAGGAGCAGTGAAAAGTGTTTATGAGGATAGGGCATGTATGCAAGATGGGAGGAGTGCAATTGGTTACAAGTGAAGGTGGGTCTAAAGCTGAGGTGTGATGTCACCTTAGTTGTTTATCTGTTTATGGAGGGGGTGACAAGGAGGCTTGGAAGGTTAATCACATGCTGTTTGCTGATAAGACATCTCTGGTGGCAGATTGTCACACTGGTTGCAGAGTGTGGAAGGAGAAAGTTTGAGTTAATTTGAATAAAAGCAGGGATATTAAGTTTTGTAGGGGAGAGTGTGGTAGTTTTGAGTGCGAGTTTTAATGGTTAGAAGATGGAAGTGGGATGTCTTAGATACCTGGAGTGGACAAGGCACTAGATTGAAACCATGAGAGCTGAAATAAGCCATAGGTAGGGTGAGAAAGCAAAGGTCCCAGGCACACTGAGGAGTGTGTGGTTAGAGAAATCAGGTTCTGTTATGGTAAAGATAGATATGTGAGATGGTTTAGATGTTGATGCAGTGCTGTATGTGAGACATGGGCCCTTGATGAAAAAGTACACAAAAGGGCGGATGTGTTAAAGATGAAATGTTCGAAGACAATATATGGTATGATGTGAGAAGGGTTTATCAAATAAGAAATGAGTAAGATTAAGGGAAGGGTATGGTAGCAAAAAAAGAGTATGTGGTGAAAGGCATGTGCTTTAATAAGTTGGACATATGGAAAGGATTAGTGAAAAGAGGCTGAGTAAGAAGGTTTACAAGTGAAAGTGGAGGGAAAAAGAAGGGGAGGAGGAGGTGCAAGGATGGAATAAAATATGCTTTGAATGTTAGGTACAAAGTGTGAGGCATGCATAGGACTGAGGAAGTTGGAGCAACTTGACATATAGGGGTTGATGTGGTGAACCAGGGCATGTGAAATGGTTTAGGAAAAACTTGGAAGTCTGTGATGTTAAGTTGTGGATAAGGGAACCTGATTTTTGGTGCACTATACGTGATTTGAGCACGAGGTTATTCATCTGTTCTTGGCACTTGAGGGAAATTGCTATTGCTAAGTTTAAAAAGAATAGGGAAAGTACAGTTATATATATATATATATATATATATATATATATATATATAAAGTAGTATATACATGTGTATGTTGATATATATATATGTGCATGTATGGGCATTTATGTATGTATGTGTATGTGTGTGCGAGTGGTTGGACCATTCTTCCTGGCGCTACCTCGCTGACGCGGGAAACAGCGATTAAGTATAATAAATAAAATAAAACATTTCATTTTTCAGTCCCTAGTTTTTTGGGGAAATGGGGAAACCAGATAATGATAGTAATATCATAGTATTTGTTTCAGTACTGAATTAAATTTTTAATTTGATGTTACAGTCGCAGCCTGGGGAGATCTACAGCAATGGTGTGACATACTACAACACAGAGAGTCAGCAACATTTACCAAGAAGTAACCCACCACTTCAGAAAAGGCCAAAGGCTGCTATACCCATAGTGCCACCCCCAGAACGGGAAAATAAAAAGGAAGGTGAGTGTATCATCCAAGATGAATCACTGGTGCCACTTATGCAAGAGAGCATGGTGCAAGATCAGGAACTTGTAGTGTCGCCCATTAATGATGAACCTTCACTTCAAAATAATCTCAAGGAAGGACAGCTTCAGCCTGTGGATTCTTCAGCTGATGATAACGAAAATAAATCTGAGAAACCTTCACACTTAGAAATGGGAGAGCAAGAGCACAAGGAATCCCTACAGATGGAAACTTCATCCCATGATACTCATTTGCAGCAGGACATAAGTATAGACAAAACTTTAGATGTAGTTTCTAATTCAGTAGATTTACCGGAAAATGATACAAGGCCAACTGAAGAGCCATCACCACCATCAGTTGACTCTTTACTTGCTGGGCAAGATAAATGTAGTGAAGTTGTATCATCAGATCAGGTATCAGAAACTCCTGATACAGCAGTAACAGCTTCATAATGTTTTATCTTTTTATGTTACACTTTATTGGACTAAAGATATTTATTCATAGTGTCTAAATGAAAGGGTTTCTTGATTATATAATTCATTATACAGTTTCATATATTTCTTTTTCTTTAATTATAGACTTTGCTTTACTGTGCATTTTGTATACTATAGCTTTATGAAATTACTTTCGTAAATTTTGTATTTGATGCATGCATAATGTTGTATGCATAATCTGTAAGCATAGATCTTTACATGTTCATGTAGCAGTCTCTTGTGTTTTGAAAGTTCATTTAGATCATAAAAAATTATTTTATAATGATTGTGTTAGGTGACAAGAATCTTCATATGGTTAGCAGAGGAAATTTCTAAGGTAATTTTAACTTGTACACATGAAAGTTCAGAATGGCTGCTGCTGTAGATAATGATACGCAAATTTACTCATGAAAACACAAGCTAAAACTCTTCAAGGTCTACATCTTTAAAGGTAATTTTACAGCAGGATTTTTTTTAATAACTATTGTACCACATTTGTGATTAAACTTGAATGAAAGTTAGCTTGGTTATGGGTATAATTGTTTATCAAGATTAAAAGTTATATTGAATGCATTTATACAGAAACCTTTTTATAATGGGAGTGGGAAAGTAGACATTTAGGATGGTCTTTTTTAATATCCTGTAATGGCAATTGGAGTAAACTTTATTTAGCTAAAGGCAGCTGTCAAAATGCCCGAGTAATTGGTTGAATTTATTTATAATGAAAAAAAAAATATTTTTTTGAAGTTTGTTGATAATTGGTTTTATATTCTATTTGTGTAGAAACCTGTAATATAAATAATCAAATGATATTTTTGTCTTTATTTTGCTGATATATATTATTGTTTTCAGGATTACAAACTAAAAGCTTAAGAGTTGAGAGACAGCTGAATTCCTGTTACTTCAAAAGTGCATGCTTTTTTTAAAATCTTACCGAAATTGATGTTGCACTAACAACTGGTATTGTGCTACAAAAGATTTTTTGTCACGAACAGTGGGTGTATTACCTGTATTGTTGTTTAATGAATTTCCTGTTTTCTTGTTTATAAAAAGAGGCCTGTGATGATAAAAGTGCTTAAAATTAACTTTTTTAATCTTCTGGTAGGTGTAATCAGTACCTGCAGTGTGTGTGGCCTCTATCATATGTCTTTGCAATGTCTCCTCCTTGTTGGTCTTTTACTTTAACCTTTTACATCAGACTTGCTCAATTAAAAGTTGAGTGACATGTATTACACAAAAACTAGATAATTATTTAACAAAAATCTGTGTTACATTCATGTCATTTGTACACCCATTGAAAATGTTTGGATACTCTTGTCCAATTCTCTTTATTCTAAATTGTCACTGAATTACCTTACACAAAAGTACTATTGAAGGTTGTAGAATTAGTGGTTGGATGTAAGGATGAGAGATATAAGAATACAGGGCAATGCATGAGGGGTGGAAAAGACTAGAAATGTGGAAAATTGCTTGAAAAGAATGTACTAGTGTAAGTTCAGCAAAAGAGGAAGAATGTAAAATGCACAAAAGGAATGTTCAGAAGCTGATAGAGGAAAGCAGAGAGATAGTTGTTAAAAGATTTTGGAAGGAAGTCGAGTGAAAAGTTTTGGGAAAAATAAGAAGTACTGAAAGGTGAAAAAAAGGGAAAGGTTGATGCAAATAGTGGAAATATTAATGTCAGAAATAAGGAAGGGGTGTTGCTGAATCAAAAGGAGGAAGTGAAAAGATGGAAAAAGTATTTTGAAGAACTGATGAATGTTGAAGGCAAGGTAGCAGAGCAGTTGTTACATGCAAGGGTATGAAAGATGAAAGGAAGAGGATACAAGTGCATGTTTTTTGCAGGAAGGGCAATATTGAGGTAGAAAGTAGGAAAGGCATGTGGAGTGGATAGAATTACAACTGAATATTTAAAGGAAAAGATACTAAGAATGTATGTCACAATTATAGGGGAATAAGTATAGCAGGAAAAGTGTGAGCAAGAACATTGAGTGATAGAAGGGGCTAAATGCAGAATTTTTTTTTTTTAAGGAAAGGTCAGGGATATGTGGAGCAGATTTGTGAGGAAAGATGATCGTGGAAATTATTTAGTGAAAGGTAATGTATGCAGCTTTTACAGTTTTTAGAATACATGACAAAGAGTTGAGTGGAATGCTTATGAGAGTATTAAGGATACGTGGGGTTAAGGGTACAAGTGTTGGATGGTGTAAAAGCCTTCCATAGTGGAACAAATGCATGTGTGAATGTGGAAGGAGAGTTGAGCAAAAGTATACATTTGGGTGTAAGGCAAGGCTGTGTGATGTCACCATGGCATTTTAATATATATATATATATATATATATATATATCCCTGGGGATAGGGGAGAAAGAATACTTCCCACGTATTCCCTGCGTGTCGTAGAAGGCGACTTAAAGGGTGGGATGGGGGGCTGGGAATCTTCCCCTCTCATTTTTCAATTTTCCAAAAGAAGAAACACAGAAGGGGGCCAAGTTAGGATTTCCCTCAAAGGCTCAGTCCTCTGTTCTTAATGCTACCTTACTAACGTGGCAAATGGTGATTTTTTTTTACATATTTGCCATTTCCTGCATTAGTGAGGTAGCGTTAAGAACAGAAGAGTGAGCCTTAGAGGGAATATCCTCACTTGGCCCCTTCTTTGTTCTTTTGGGAAACTGAAAAATTGGGGATAGGGGAGAAAGAATACTTTCCATGTATTCCCCGTGTGTCAAAGAAGGCGACTAAGAGGGATGGGAGCAGGTGTCTTGAAATCCTCCCCTTCAATTATACTTTTCAAAAAAGAAATGTTACGAGATATTTTTGGGCTAACAAATACCCTAAAATAATACATATTTTTCTTGGGGAAGTGGATTGGTAATGAAGCCTATTTGGAATATTTTTCATGCTAAACATAAATCTAGTGTTGAAGTATTGTTTGGCTGTCTCGATGCCTGTAATTAAATTGTTACATATTTACAAATGTAAAAACATTTTCTGATGATCCATTCATATTTATTAATTATCTCGCCAAGGGGAAGCATTACGAAATATTATCCATGAATGTTTAAGTATAATGGCGTTTATTAAATCCTGTATTCAAAATTTTTTTATTAAAACGGTATAAAATATATTTTTCATGCTGAATACAAATATCAGGTTGAAATACTGTTTGGCCATAGTTATGATAAGTAATTGTTAAATGCTTAGAATTTTCAAACGTTTTCTGATAATTCATTATGTATTTTCCGGGTATCTATCGGCTAAGGGAAACATTAGGAGATATTTTCTCTGATTATTTGAAAAGTTTTTCATTATACTTCAATTTTGAAAGTTTTTGAGGGCTGAAAAAAATGCCATGAACGATTACCCACAATTTTTTAAATTCTCGGGGAAATTGGACATAAGGCATGTGTATGAAGAGAGGAAAATGATTGGTTCTCAGTGAATGTAGGTTTGCAGCAGGGGTGTGTGATGTCTCCATGGTTGTTTAATTTGATTATGGATGGGGTTGTTAAGGAGGTGAATGCAAGAGTTTTGGAAAGAGGGGCAAGCATGCAGTCTGTTGTGGATGAGAGAGCTTAGGAAGTGAGTCAGTTGTTCGCTGATGATACAGCGTTTGTGGCTGATTCATGTGAGAAACTGCAGAAGCTGGTGACTGAGTTTGGTAAATTGTGTGAAAGAAGAAAGTTAAGAGTAAATGTGAATAAGAGCAAGGTTATTAGGTACAGTAGGGTTGAGGGTCAAGTCAGTTGGGAGGTAAGTTTGAATGGAGAAAAACTGGAGGAAGTGAAGTGTTTTAGATATCTGGGAGTGGATCTGGCAGCGGATGGAACCATGGAAGCGGAAGTGAATCATAGGGTGGGGGAGGGTGCAAAAATCCTGGGAGCCTTGAAGAACGTGTGAAAGTCGAGAACATTATCTTGGAAAGCAAAAATGGGTATGTTTGAAGGAATAGTGGTTCCAACAATGTTGTATGGTTGCGAGGCGTGGGCTATGGATAGAGTGCGCAGGAGGGTGGATGTGCTGGAAATGAGATGTTTGAGGACAATGTGAGGTGGCTTGATCCAGTAAGTAATGTAAGGGTAAGAGAGAGGTGTGTTGAAAGAGTGTAGTTGAGAAAGCAGATGATGGTGTTTTGAAATGGTTTGGTCACATGGAGAGAATGGGTGAGGAAAGATTGACCAAGAGGATGCATGTGTCAGAGGTGGAGGGAACGAGGAGAAGTGGGATACCAAATTGGAGATGGAGTGAAAAAGATTTTGAGTGATCAGGGCCTGAACATGCAGGAGGGTGAAAGGATGGGGTAGACGTGCTGTCAATGGATTGAACCAGGGCATGTGAAGTGTCAGGGTAAACCATGGAAAGTTCTGTGGGGCCTGGATGTGGAAAGGGAGCTGTGGTTTCGGTGCATTATTACATGACAGCTAGAGACTGAGTGTGAACGAATGGGGCCTTTGTTGTCTTTTCCTAGCGCTACCTCGCACACATGGGGAAGTAGGGAGTTATTAGTTCATGTGACGAGGTGGCAATGGGAATTAATTAAGGCAGACTGTATGAATTATGTACATGTGTATATATATGTATATGTTGAGATGTATAGGTATGTATATTTACATGTGTGGACGTGTATGGATATGCATGTGTATGTGGGTGGGCATGAAAAACATTTTGAGTGAAAGGGCCTGAACATGCAGGAGGGTGACAGGTGTACAAAGGATAGAGTGAATTGGAATGATGTAGTGTACAGTTTCCCAAATTGAATAGTCATCCTTTCTCCCATAAAACACCGAAATGCATACATGACAATCACACCACATAAACCTCTCAAAAATATCTTTGAATAGCCTTGACCAACTACAGCCCCACTCCTAATCAGTAGTGGCACGAGATATGAACCAAGTAATAAACGTAATTTCGGACTTGCTACACCTACACTAATAGGGAACAATATTGATATAAATGACAACAGAAAAGCCAATACCAAAGATCCTACATCCTAAAGTGCTTTGAAATGAATGATAGTCAACTTACAATAAGTGAATAATCAGCACAACAAACTAAATGGGTTATCAAAACGACAACAGGGAATGCAGCTTGCTGATGGTTAGGTACTGGCTATATTGAATGGACTTAAAGATTATTTTTACAAGAACAACTGATATATACAGGAAAGGGGTATCTTCAATGGAAATTTGAGCAGTATGGTGCAGTTATGTGGGTAAGTGACCTACTCCATTACTTCCTGATAACAGCTTTTGAAATGTTTGATGAATATTCAAAAGTTTTGCTGAATAATTAAAAGCAACTAAAATTAGTAAATCTTAGGAAACATATTTTGCCCATGTCATTTGCTATCAAGATTAATTTGGGATAATTTTGAAAGTTTGAAGATTTGCTAAGGAGGGATTATCTGCTGAATGGATCAGGCTACTGTTATAAAGGCAGAAAATTATACAAGATGGTTAAGCTATTCTTTTCCTTTGCTGTTTTCATATAAACATTAAAAATAAACCTTGCCTTTGATACATGTCTAATTTTTCTTCAGTACTGAGCACCTATTTCTCTTAACAGCTGACATGGAAACTGGTGAAGGTATGCTAGTATTCTTGACCATCACTGTGAAGTGGAAGATCAAAGTGTACAAACTACAATCCAAAGGTGAAGCAATTTATACACCAGTATGGTTAATGCAAACCTGATTAAAGCAAAAAAAAAAAAATTGCATCTAGTAGTCAGCTCACTATCTACCAAGGGCCCTGAAAATTATGAACTTTCCTGAGAAATTTTGACCAGCAAAATGTTTTCAGTTTATTTTGCAAATCAAATTTTTGGATTTGTGACTTCATACTTCAGAAACTTGCTCTTTTGTTCCTTCACTTCCCCTGAAAATTTACCCTTCACAGTTGCATGCATCAAAGCTATTGGATCTGGCATCTAAAACTTGTCATGATTCTGTGTACCTATTAAGATGGCATTAGCAGAACTAATTAGCCAAAACTATTTGACCCCAGATCCTCATTGTACACATTTTGAGATTTTAGGCAAACTCCTGAGGAAAAAATATAACTTCTGGCCTTTCTTTAAAATCTAAGCGTTCTGGTAGGAATTACTGGAGTGTTATGACTGAGAGAAGATGGGAACACATTAAACGACAACAACAATGCTTTATTGGAGAGTTGGGAGAGGGCAATAAGATTGGTACAGGATTATAGAGGGCAAGGAGAGGTTAGTAATGGTAGGTTGAGAAATATAAGGCAGGCTTGACAAGGTTCCTGTGATGCTGGTAAGCATCAGATGAGGCAGAGGCAGGAAAGAAGTGTGAGGCTGCTCAGTCAAGGTGGAGCTCCTGTAGGAAAGTGGGTGTGTCCTGTATCATAGCTCCTGGAGACGAACTACGGATGCAGGAGTGCCACAGGTCCCATGTTGTTACGGCTGCTGCTTGTGACAAGTGTAGGCGACGTCCCATGTGATTCCTGCTGAAGGTAGACATCCAAGACGAGGCATCACAAAGAGACCTGCCAGGAAGATAACATGTGTGGAGTCACATTGGGAAATGTACTGATGGAGATGCCCTAAGGGTGGTTTCAGTCTGGAATTTTATCGCCAAAACTTAAGGTAACGGAGTAGTACATTTGTTGTCTAGTAGTGAGCCAACTGCCTGACTGATTTGCTGTGCCAATACCCGGTTACTTAAGAGGCAGTGAGGTAAGGTCTATGAGGGATAGCTATTCCCACAGGGAATGACAGATTTTGAAGCCAAATGTCACAAGCTTCTGACCTTTCTCCATGCTGGTGGACTTGAGGTTAAGTCCGTAAGAACAGCGCTTCTTATGGAAAGGGTCAAGTCATCTATAATTACAAAGGCAGCCTTTGATCTGCTACTACTGACATCAAGAATAGGTGTTGGGGATTAATACTTCAGGTGCAAATGTGTAGGATGAGTGAAAAAACGTATTCTTCCAATGATTATTAGGTCAGCTACGGATACAAGCTGTCCCATGTTAATGGTGATGTCATTAAGGTGACCTTTGGTCACTACACTACTTCCCTTCTTCACGTTTTTCAAGATTAATGCTTGAATGCTGATGAAGTAAATGGCTGAGGTTTCTAGATTCTAGAGAAGGTATTTGTCCTGCAGTACCATACCGGATGAAGACGTTACATGGGATCATTACTGGCTGAAGAGACAGAATCCCTGTAGGTGCATGAGTGGTCAGTAGGACCCAAAATACAAGGAATATGGACTGGTGTGGGATGATGGTGGACAGGAAACGTCTATAAAGTGCTACAGTTTACATTTCCTGACTCAAGCTTTCATCGTCAATTTTCCATCACCCACCCAGCGTCATCCCATACCAGTTCATTTTTGCACTTGTATTTGCCAGGTCCGGCCGGCCACTCATGCACTCCAAGGTGATTTTGACTCCTTCAGTCAGCAATGGCTTCATGTAACAGTCTTCACACAGTATATTACAGGACAAACAACTTTTCAACAACCTTGAAGAACCAGACCTGTGGTTTGCCTGCCAGCACTGGACAACCAGCTGACTATACCATCTGCCTCATCAACATCAAAGCATTAATCTCGAAAAAAATGAAGGGGAGTAGTGTGGTGACCCAAGGTCACCTTACTGATGTTGCCATTAGCAGGGAACAGCTTGTGTTCTCACCTGACCTAATAATCCTCATAAGAATGTGTTAAGTGGCCCAACCTACACATTCTTCCAAGGATTATTAGGTTAGGTGAGGAGACAAGCTGTCCCCTGCTAATGGTTACATCCTTAAGGTGACCTTGGGTCACTACAAAAATTTATCATGGATGCAGTTCATCAGGTTAAGCAATGATCTGTTCTCTAAAACTTAAAAGTGATGATTCAAGCATTAATAAGAAGACCAATGAGCCAAAACAGACCTATTTTACCCATATCCTTATTCAGCATGAAGAATAATTATAAGATGTAACTTTAAAACTTAAAATGCATGGTTAAAGACATGTTTTGGCCCATGTTTTCTTACTTTTGATTATGATTTGAATGTTATCAGATGTAGTGAACAAAGCTGAGTAGAGATCTGGGCATACAAGTTGAATTTCAGATAATTAATCTTTATCATTCTTTAAGCAGTATCTTGGATTCTTGGTTATTATCCTGTCATTACTATTTTAAGGGTTAATGAGATGACTGAATATTCAAAACATAGGTTTCAAACCCACTGATTCTCATACAGCATGATGTTAGCAAAGATTAAGAGAATATAAACAAAACCTAAGGTTTCAAAAACATTACTTAGCCCCAAAGTATCTATCAAAAAGACATAAGGGGTATACATCAGTTATGCACTGTCTAGGTAGCACAAAAATGTATACGTAATGTTATTTATATTTACTTATTTATTATGCTCTGTCACTGTCTCCCGCATTAGCGAGGTAGCGCAAGGAAACAGACGAAAGAATGGCCCAACCCACCCACATACACATGTATATACATACACGTCCACACATGCATGTATACATACCTATACATTTCAACGTATACATATATATATACATACACAGACATATACATATAAACACATGTACATAATTCATACTTGCTGCCTTTATTCATTTCCATTACCACCCTGCCACACAACAAATGACAACCCCTTCACCCCACACGCATACGAGATAGCACTAGGAAAAGACAACAAAGGCCACATTCGTTCACACTCAGTCTCTAGCTGTCATGTATAATGCACCAAAACCAGAGCTCCCTTTCCACATCCAGGCCCCACAAAACTTTCCATGGCTTACCCCAGACACTTCACATGCCCTGGTTCAATCCACTGACAGAACATCAACCCCAGTATACCACATCGTTGCAATTCATTCTATTCCTTGCACACCTTTCACTCTCCTGCACGTTCAGGCCCCGACCGCTCAAAGTCTTTTTCATTCCATCCTTCCACCTCCAATTTGGTCTCCCACTTCTCCTTGTTCCCACCACCTCTGACATATATCCTCTTTGTCGATCTTTCCTCACTCATTCTCTCCATGTGACCAAACCATTTCAATACTCCCTCTTCTGCTCTCTCAACCACACTCTTTTTATTACCACACATCTCTCTTACCCTTTCATTACTTACTTGATCAAACCACCTCACACCACATATTGTCCTCAAACATCTCATTTCCAACACATCCACCCTCCTCCACAAAACTCTATCTATAGCCCACGCCTTGCAACCATATAACATTGTTGGAACCACTATTCCTTCAAACATACCCATTTTTGCTTTCCGAGATAATGTTCTTGCATTCCACACATTTTTCAATGCTCCCAGAACTTTCTTCCCCTCCCCCACCGTGTGACTCACTTCCGCTTCCATCCGCTGCTAAATCCACTCCCGGATATCTAAAACACTTCACTTCCTCTAGTTTTTCTCCATTCAAACTTACCTCCCAATTGACTTGTCCCTCTCTGCCCTACTGTACCTAATAACCTTGCTCTTATTCACATTTACTCTCAGCTTTCTTCTTTCACACACTTTAAATAAATAATATACAAAGATGAATGTAATTATGTAATGCTTATTATTTTCTTTATCAGAAAAAAAGCTCATTTCAATGGAAAGGTCTGTGGGGACTGGATGTGGATAGGGATTTGTGGTTTTGGTGCATTACCCATAACAGCTAGAGACTGTGTGTGAACGAATGTGGCCTTTTTTGTCTGTTTACTTAGCGCTACCTTGCTGTTTGCCGTGGGACAGGCAAGGTAGTGCTAGGAATGGATGATGGCAAGCAAGTATGAATATGTACATGTGTATATATGTATATGTTGGTATGTATGTGTGTGTATCTGGGCATTTATGTATATACATATTTACTGGCGCTACTTAACTGACACAGGAAATGACGATCAAGTATAATAAAAACAATAATAATATCAATATTATATGGTTGCGAGGCATGGGCTTGTGTGGAGGAGGGTGGATGTGATGGAAATGAAATGCCTGAGGACAGCATGTGGTGTGAGGTGGTTTGATCGAGTAAGTAATGAAATAGTAAGAGATAAGTGGAAATAAGAAGTGTGGTTGAGAGAGCAGAAGAGGGTGTGTTGAAATGGTCCGGTCACATGAAGAAAATGAGTGAGGATTGAACTGACAAAGAGGATATGTGTCAGAGGTGGAGGGAACAAGGAGAAGCGGGAGACTAAACTGGAGGTGGAAGGATGATGAAAACGATTTGAGCAATCGGGACCTGAACATACAAGAGGGTGAAAGGCATACAAGCACTGAGTGAATTGGAATGATGTGGTCCACCAGGGTCGATGTGCTGTCAATGGATTGAAGCAGGGCATGTGAAGCGTCTGGGGTAAACCATGGAAAGTTTTGTGGGGCCTAGATGTGGAAAGGGAGCTGTGGTTTTGGTGCATTACACATGACAGCTAGAAACAGCTAGAAACTTGACTGTGAACGAATGTGGCCTTTTTTGTCTGTTCCTGGCACTGCCTCGCCTGGGGGGGATGCTATTTCGTGTGTGGCGGGGTGGCGACGGGAATGGATGAAGGCAGCAAGTATGAATATGTACATGTGTATATATGTACATGTCTGTGTATGTATACGTTGAAATGTATAGGTATGTAAATGTGGGTGGGTTGAGCTATTCTTTCATCTGTTTCCTTGCGCTACCTCACTAATGCAAGATATGACGATTAAATATAATCAAATAAAAAAATCAATAATAATAACAATAATGAAAAAATTATGTACACTGAGATCTCACTAAATATCTAGATTGGCAGCAATCAATGGATTAATGGTCATATAGTCTAGGAATTTAAACCATACTAACCTGTGTCTTGAATTACTTGGTAGTGCTGAGAAAAAGCTTTCAATATAACCACTTAAATTCTTTTTCAAGTCCTTTCCCTTTTTGTACCATCCATTTTTCAAATTGGTCCTTCATGGAATGATCAAAATACTCACACCAGCCACCTGACTTACCTGAAAATACACAAAACTTACAAGCACTTCAAACATTGTTAAACAACTTAATATCAAATATCAATACAAAACCGATTTAACAATTATCCACCATTCAGCGTGATATACAGAATTATCATGATATACAGAATTATCATAAGTAAAAGGATATATACTGTATGATACACAGTAATAAATGATATAAAAAACACAGAAGATGCACAGCTTGGATATCAAACAAATTGATACTGTAAAGGAAAATGTATATAGTAAGCTATTTGGATTAAACTAGGCTATATGGATATCTATGATGCATCCAATGTGCAACATGGATATAAAAATGTGTTATGCTATACAGATATGCAGTAAACATTTTTGGTGAAACATTAACAATATGGTAGATGATACAAATAGGGACCTTTACCTACAGAGTGCCTAGTGAAAAAGTAAGTTGCATAAATACTTTAGGAAAGAATTTTTAGTACATCAACTTCAAAATGGGATTTGACTGCATACATCATGATACTCCACAGAAATCTTACCAAATCCGTATGAACCCCATTATATGTAGCATATCATTAGCTGCTTTGTAATATGATATAAAGGGAGTTCACGCATTTTATGAAGTACAATGAACTACTTCCTAGTTAATCTATGGTGAGGAAGATTACATTCTCCATTCTACATGTCAGGGTATTTATATGGATTAAGTATGAAGTAGTATTATTACTATGGAGTCTCATGACGCAATTTTCATTAAATCATCAATATTTTCCTGATGATGCAGTGATTTCCTGAGGGTTATTGGTGAACTTGAATGAAATGGAGATGCATTCTGCTACCTTAAGGTATATTGCAATAACGGAGAACCTGCTATCTATGAGCAATTCATTCAAATTGTATATGATTAATTCTTCAACATCTACCTCAGTCAATAGTAATAATTACATCATACCTCTATCTATCTTTCTCCTGAAAAGAGTGGCCATTGGCCATAACTAGTGAATACCACTGTTGCTTCTTAGGCTTTAGTGCCCCACCCTTAACAGGTCACTGGCAAAGAGTATCTCCAGTGCAGTGTTTCTGGATCCTCCTACCTAATGTTCCTACTGACTACTACCTAATCTGTCTACATAATGTTCCAACTTACTACTTCTATCTAATACTCCTGTTAGTGGTCCTAATTTCAATTTCTAATAAATGTTTCTAATTAAAGCTCCAACCCAATTGTTCCTACCAACTGTTTCTAACTACTACTACCACCATTTTGACAAAAGGGAGTGCTAGCGCATAGTGTGCTAGACGCAGGAAAATCTAGTTACGAAAAATGAGCTATGTGAAGCAAATGTGAAGAGTTATGTATGACGCAAAGAGATTGTATGTTTGTGGACAGAATGACAGTAGTCCAACTGTGGGTGAGGCAGACAGAAAAGACAGCTATCTGGGTCAGAGTGCAACTTGACAACCACTGAAGTACTGGCTCGCTATGCAGCTGTCACTAAACTACCAACTACTACCTATGTCAATCCCTCTCTCTTTTAAGGTTTATTCAATTTGATATTGCAAAGTAAAACTTATGCCTTTAAAGTTAAATGCTTCTATTAATAAATGAGATGAAAGGTGACATTCTAAATATTATATAATAACAGTTACAGTGTTACAGTTGCTTTAACCTTTTCTAACAAAACCTCCTTCCCTAGGATCAAGCACTCCCAGTGGGACATCATCCTCACAGTTGATAGCAGGATTTCTCTTCATGGAATCAAAGTGCAAGTGTTTCATCAATCTGGCCTTGTCATTGAGGCTCACTTCTTTACCTGGAAATCATTTCATACACTATATTACTAATTCTCATATAATTCACAGGTTTTGTCAATAATATACCAGAACAATTGTGAAAATACCTATCTTTTTATCTTCATGTTACAGTGCAATCTAAAACATACCTTGCAGAATCTCATCTAAGTATCACTATCACCATATATCTCCAAATGTTCCACAGTGATATTTGGTATTTTTTTCTAATTTGCATTCAATCTTTTCCTGCCTTCTTTTTTACTTCATTCATTGATCTACACCCTTAGAAATTCTGTACATATATCTCACATGCAAAGTCACAGCATCCCAGGTCTTAATACATCATTTTACAAACCATTCTTCCCCAAATACTGCATATATTCTTTATATCTTCACTCACATTGTTTCAGTCTATCTTCATTAATTATGTGTGACCATCCAAGAAAACACTATGGAAAGGTCTGTGGGGCCTGGATGTGGAAAGGGAGCTGTGGTTTTGGTACATCACACACGACAGCTAGAGACTGAGTGTGAACGAATGTGGCCTTTTTTGTCTGTTCCTGGCGCTGCCTCGCTGGGGGGATGCTATTTCGTGTTTGGCGGGGTGGCGACAGGAATGGATGAAGGCAACAAGTATGGATATGTACATGTGTATATATATATATATATATATATATATATATATATATATATATATATATATATATCCCCATGGAAAGCTGTGTAGGTATGTATATTTGCGTGTGTGGACGTATGTACATACATGTGTATGGGGGGGGCATTTCTTTCGTCTGTTTCCTTGCGCTACCTCGCAAACGCGGGAGACAGCGACAAAGTATAATAAAAAAAAAAAAAATAATAATATATATATATATATATATATATATATATATATATATATATATGGATTTGTATGTAGCATTTATGGATCTGGAGAAGGCATATGATAGAGTTGATAGAGATGCTCTGTGGAAGGTATTAAGAATATATGGTGTGGGAGGCAAGTTGTTAGAAGCAGTGAAAAGTTTTTATCGAGGATGTAAGGCATGTGTACGTGTAGGAAGAGAGGAAAGTGATTGGTTCTCAGTGAATGTAGGTTTGCGGCAGGGTTGTGTGATGTCTCCATGGTTGTTTAATTTGTTTATGGATGGGGTTGTTAGGGAGGTAAATGCAAGAGTCCTGGAAAGAGGGGCAAGTATGAAGTCTGTTGGGGATGAGAGAGCTTGGGAAGTGAGTCAGTTGTTGTTCGCTGATGATACAGCGCTGGTGGCTGATTCATGTGAGAAACTGCAGAAGCTGGTGACTGAGTTTGGTAAAGTGTGTGGAAGAAGAAAGTTAAGAGTAAATGTGAATAAGAGCAAGGTTATTAGGTACAGTAGGGTTGAGGGTCAAGTCAATTGGGAGGTGAGTTTGAATGGAGAAAAACTGGAGGAAGTGAAGTGTTTTAGATATCTGGGAGTGGATCTGTCAGCGGATGGAACCATGGAAGCGGAAGTGGATCATAGGGTGGGGGAGGGGGCGAAAATTTTGGGAGCCTTGAAAAATGTGTGGAAGTCGAGAACATTATCTCGGAAAGCAAAAATGGGTATGTTTGAAGGAATAGTGGTTCCAACAATGTTGTATGGTTGCGAGGCGTGGGCTATGGATAGAGTTGTGCGCAGGAGGATGGATGTGCTGGAAATGAGATGTTTGAGGACAATGTGTGGTGTGAGGTGGTTTGATCGAGTAAGTAACGTAAGGGTAAGAGAGATGTGTGGAAATAAAAAGAGCGTGGTTGAGAGAGCAGAAGAGGGTGTTTTGAAATGGTTTGGGCACATGGAGAGAATGAGTGAGGAAAGATTGACCAAGAGGATATATGTGTCGGAGGTGGAGGGAACGAGGAGAAGAGGGAGGCCAAATTGGAGGTGGAAAGATGGAGTGAAAAAGATTTTGTGTGATCGGGGCCTGAACATGCAGGAGGGTGAAAGGAGGGCAAGAAATAGAGTGAATTGGAGCGATGTGGTATACAGGGGTTGACGTGCTGTCAGTGGATTGAATCAAGGCATGTGAAGCGTCTGGGGTAAACCATGGAAAGCTGTGTAGGTATGTATATTTGCGTGTGTGGACGTGTGTATGTACGTGTGTATGGGGGTTGGGCCATTTCTTTCGTCTGTTTCCTTGCGCTACCTCGCAAACGCGGGAGACAGCGACAAAGTATAAAAAAAAAAAAAAAAAAAAAAAAAAATATATATATATATATTTATATATATATACACATGTATAAATAAATAATAAATATGTATATGTCTGTGTATGTATATGTATGTATACGTTGAAATGTATGTGTGCGTGTGTGGCCATTTATGTATATACGTGTGTATGTGGGTGGGTTGGTCCATTCCTCGTCTGTTTCCTTGTGCTACCTTGTTAATGTGGGAGATGGCAGTTAAATAAAATAAAAGAAAATAAAAATAAATCTGTCCATTCGCATTTTCCCCTTTATCCACCATACCAATTCAAAATCTTCTATTCCTAAAGTCCCAAAGATATCTTAATTCTTTCACCTTTAAGTTTATTCCCACATTGATGAATATTCTAAACCTTTTTCATCCTCTCTCAAGTGAACCATCCTCCACATTCTGATTCCTCCCTCTTAAAAAATCTCTCTTTTTTACTACTAAGTTTCACTCAATAAAGTTCCTCTGCAACACCACGAAGTACATTTCTTAACTATATCATACCTGCATTACCTACTTTTATTGGCAATTTGCAACTCAAAGGTGGGCAACTGTGATATCTGTTCCTATCCCTACACAGAAGCTTTGTAACTCTCTGAACCCACATTTTTCCTACAATTAAGATCTCCCTCTTCTTAAGATACTGATTCTTCACTTTCTTCAAAACTCTTAAAGTATTTTCATTTTTCTCCTATTTCTTCCTCTCTTTTGCCTCTAACATACAAGTCAGGTGAGTACTTGAGTTATGATCTCGTATTATTTTCTACAATTTCAATTTAATACAAAAAAAGCTTGAATTAAAGGAATATGGTAAAGAAGCTTTTTGAACCTTTGCTAATGGCTTTTTCCTCTTTCTTGAGTGTTAGCTTCAGCTAAGAAGTTTTTCTTCCTCCAGCCTTCTTCTCACAATACTGGGTCTTTACAAGGTCAGTTGCAGACCAAACAGTGGAACTGCAAGATGGCAACAAGGTTAAGGACAGGAAAATGGTAAGCTTTTTGAATGTGGGGCTATAAAAGTTAGATGCCCTTTTGTTTTTAGAAAGAATTTTTTTCTATTTCTTTAACACAGCCCATCTCTGGAAATAACTATACCACAGTTATTTGCAACTCAATCAATGTTATGTATGCATATATATGATCTATAAAACACAACTAAATTAACAGTAAGGGTATATAAATTCTATGAAATGACAAAAATTACACCATTTTCAATTCTGCCATAGTTATGAAATGAGCCTCTCACTGTAAGAAGCCAGCCGTATTTCCCTAAACTCACATAAGTTTTCACTTTACTAGCGTAAGTTTTTCACTTAACTAGTTTTATGCACATGTCATGAAAAATATTACCCCTCTCTCTTTTAAGTGTCACTTGGATTTGATATTTTACAATTTAGATCTAACTTATACACTAGTTACTTTACAATAACTTTTCAGTCTCTCAATGTTCCTAAAATCCTATGTAAAGTACATATCAAATCAGAACATTAAGACTGTTCATTCCAAAGTGATCTGATAGTAAAATAAAAGAGATTTGTAGGATACAATATTAACCACTGAACAAATATTCTGAGGCTTATATGATAATGAATCTAATTAATATAAAATTTTCTTGGTCATATAAAAGAGTGCATGGGTTTTCCAATTTCTTTTAAATACACATAATAAAAAGGAAAAAACATTTTGTATCAAGTATGTATGGTAAATAATTAATATAATACACTAACATACTAACTTTTCAGTAAGATTACTTACATAAAGCACAAAATACACTTCAGGATTCTCAAACTTACCCAAGAAGGAAGCAACCTTTGAGATGCAAGCAGAGAGGTCAGCTTTGAGTTCATCATATGTAAGGATGAGGAGGTTGCACTTGTTGCGTAATTCCCATGCTTCCCCCACGTGACTCCAAAATGGTGACCACAAAACTGTTCCAGCAGTGGTACAAAAAAAATCAATAAACTTAATAGATTATAAAGTGTAAGGTAAGCATATGTTTTTCTGATCATGTACTCAACCATGTGTGATTATATGTGACAACAGGATTCCACCCTAAAATGACTCAAAGTAGCTATTCAATACTTACCTAACATGTAATTTCTGGATTTTCCATACAAGTGCTAGTCTTATGAAGCATCAAATTTACCCTTCCCTTCCATTCCCTAACTTACGAGATTCATCTCTTTAACAGATGCTGCAGTATATAAAAAAGATGTCACTTACTCTTCTCATTCAAGAAATAATTGAAGAAGGTTTTAAAGTCGCCCTTGTAGCCATGTGTTATCCACATACGGTGGTGATGGTAGTAGGATACCACAACATCACGAGGGTCCCGAACCACATATATTACCTAAGGAAAATAAAGTGAAAAAAAAATCTGTATAAAAGAAATTTTTCAGCAAATTAACTCATAAATTTGAGTACAAAATACAGATTAGTCTTCATTATCCATATTTCAGGCACCCAAAAGCTAGAAAGATGTCCTCAATCTATCCATTTACCATAGGGGTACAGCCCTGAAATCACTCAAGCACATCTTCAACCTATGCCCAGGGTGTTAATGTACACCCTGTCCACATAAAAATCTTATGACAGGCATGATTCCAGACCTGAACACTACCATCCACTTACACTTGTTTACCAATGGTGTCCTAGCTATGTCTCTTCCTTGTATATCACCTGAATGTTCTATGTCTTCTATCTCATTCTTGTATCTCCCAAGACGATGTGATCATTAAATGAAAGTGCACTTGGAAACTTATCATGTTTCATTTTCCTGTGGTTTTATCCATTTACTAGATCATGCGCACCACAGCAACCTTTTGCATTACACATGACAGATAGAGACTGATTGTGAACGAATGTAGCCATTTTTTGTGTTTTCCTGGCACTAACTTGTTGTGTGTGTGTGTGTGTGTGTGTGTGTGTGTGTGTAAACGATGCTGTTTCCTGTGGAGTGGAGTAGCGCCAGAATGGATGAAGGCATGCAAGTATGAATATGTATATGTGTATATGTCTGTGTATGTATATGTACGTTTATATGTATACGTTCATATGTATATGTAGTGTGTGTGTGTGTGTGTGTGTGTGTGTGTGTGTAAGCGATGCTGTTTCCTGTGGAGTGGAGTAGCGCCAGAATGGATGAAGGCATGCAAGTATGAATATGTACATGTGTATATTTGTATATGTCTATGTATGTGTCTGTATATGTACGCATATATGTATACGTTCATATGTATATGTATATATATGTATGGAAAGGGTCACAATTTTGCAAGTGATCAAGATATTCCTATGAGTCCATGGGGAATATATATGTATGTGTGCATGTATGGGCATTTATGTGTATACATGTGTATATGATTGGATGGGCCATTCTTCGTCTGTTTCATGGTGCTACCTCACTGAAGTGGGAGATAGCAATCAAGTTTAATAAATAAAATTTTCCAAAAGAATGAACAGAGAAGGGGGCCAGATGAGGATATTCCCTAAAAGGCCCAGTCCTCGGTTCATAATGCTACCTTGCTAACGCGGGAAATGGCGAATAGTATGAACGAAAAAGAAAGAAAAGAATATATATATATATATATATATATATATATATATATATATATATATATATATATATATATATATATGAGTGGCAGATATAGGGTGTTTTGGTCGAGGTGGTGTGCAAAGTGAGAGGGTTAGGGAAAATGATTTGGTAAACAGAGAAGAGGTAGTGAAAGCTTTGCGGAAGATGAAAGCCGGCAAGGCAGCAGGTTTGGATGGTATTGCAGTGGAATTTATTAAAAAAGGGGGTGACTGTATTGTTGACTGGTTGGTAAGGTTATTTAATGGTGAGGTGCCTGAGGATTGGCGGAATGCGTGCATAGTGCCATTGTACAAAGGCAAAGGGGATAAGAGTGAGTGCTCAAATTACAGAGGTATAAGTTTGTTGAGTATTCCTGGTAAGTTATATGGGAGGGTATTGATTGAGAGGGTGAAGGCATGTACAGAGCATCAGATTGGAGAAGAGCAGTGTGGTTTCAGAAGTGGTAGAGGATGTGTGGATCAGGTGTTTGCTTTGAAGAATGTATGTGAGAAATACTTAGAAAAGCAAATGGATTTGTATGTAGCATTTATGGATCTGGAGAAGGCATATGATAGAGTTGATAGAGATGCTCTGTGGAAGGTATTAAGAATATATGGTGTGGGAGGCAAGTTGTTAGAAGCAGTGAAAAGTTTTTATCGAGGATGTAAGGCATGTGTACGTGTAGGAAGAGAGGAAAGTGATTGGTTCTCAGTGAATGTAGGTTTGCGGCAGGGGTGTGTGATGTCTCCATGGTTGTTTAATTTGTTTATGGATGGGGTTGTTAGGGAGGTAAATGCAAGAGTTTTGGAAAGAGGGGCAAGTATGAAGTCTGTTGGGGATGAGAGAGCTTGGGAAGTGAGTCAGTTGTTGTTCGCTGATGATACAGCGCTGGTGGCTGATTCATGTGAGAAACTGCAGAAGCTGGTGACTGAGTTTGGTAAAGTGTGTGGAAGAAGAAAGTTAAGAGTAAATGTGAATAAGAGCAAGGTTATTAGGTACAGTAGGGTTGAGGGTCAAGTCAATTGGGAGGTGAGTTTGAATGGAGAAAAACTGGAGGAAGTGAAGTGTTTTAGATATCTGGGAGTGGATCTGGCAGCGGATGGAACCATGGAAGCGGAAGTGGATCATAGGGTGGGGGAGGGGGCGAAAATTCTGGGGGCCTTGAAGAATGTGTGGAAGTCGAGAACATTATCTCGGAAAGCAAAAATGGGTATGTTTGAAGGAATAGTGGTTCCAACAATGTTGTATGGTTGCGAGGCGTGGGCTATGGATAGAGTTGTGCGCAGGAGGATGGATGTGCTGGAAATGAGATGTTTGAGGACAATGTGTGGTGTGAGGTGGTTTGATCGAGTGAGTAACGTAAGGGTAAGAGAGATGTGTGGAAATAAAAAGAGCGTGGTTGAGAGAGCAGAAGAGGGTGTTTTGAAGTGGTTTGGGCACATGGAGAGGATGAGTGAGGAAAGATTGACCAAAAGGATATATGTGTCGGAGGTGGAGGGAACGAGGAGAAGAGGGAGACCAAATTGGAGGTGGAAAGATGGAGTGAAAAAGATTTTGTGTGATCGGGGCCTGAACATGCAGGAGGGTGAAAGGAGGGCAAGGAATAGAGTGAATTGGAGCGATGTGGTATACCGGGGTTGACATGCTGTCAGTGGATTGAATCAAGGCATGTGAAGCGTCCGGGGTAAACCATGGAAAGCTGTGTAGGTATGTATATTTGCGTGTGTGGACGTGTGTATGTACATGTGTATGGGGGGGTTGGGCCATTTCTTTCGTCTGTTTCCTTGCGCTACCTCGCAACCGCGGGAGACAGCGACGAGGTATAAAAAAAAAAAAAAAAAAAAAAAAAAATATATATATATATATATATATATTATCCCTGGGGATAGGGGAGAAAGAATACTCCCCACGTATTCCCTGCGTGTTGTAGAAAGCGACTAAAAGGGGAGGGAGCAGGGGGCTGGAAATCCTCCCCTCTCGTTTTTTTTTTAATTTTCCAAAAGAAAGAACAGAGAAGGGGGCCAGGTGAGGATATTTCCTCAAAGGCTCAGTCCTCTGTTCTTAACGCTACCTCGCTAACATGGGAAATAGAGAATAGTATGAAAGAAAGTTTTTTTTTTTTTTTTTTTTTTTGCTTTGTCGCTGTCTCCCGCGTTTGCGAGGTAGCGCAAGGAAACAGACGAAAGAAATGGCCCAACCCATCCCCATATACATGTATATACATACGTCCACACACGCAAATATACATACCTACACAGCTTTCCATGGTTTACCCCAGACGCTTCACATGCCCTGATTCAATCCACTGACAGCACGTCAACCCCGGTATACCACATCGATCCAATTCACTCTATTCCTTACCCTCCTTTCACCCTCCTGCATGTTCAGGCCCCGATCACACAAAATCTTTTTCACTCCATCTTTCCACCTCCAATTTGGTCTCCCACTTCTCTCGTTCCCTCCACCTCCGACACATATATCCTCTTGGTCAATCTTTCCTCACTCATTCTCTCCATGTGACCAAACCATTTCAAAACACACTCTTCTGCTCTCTCAACCACGCTCTTTTTATTTCCACACATCTCTCTTACCCTTACGTTACTTATTCGATCAAACCACCTCACACCACACATTGTCCTCAAACATCTCATTTCCAGCACATCCACCCTCCTGCGCACAACTCTATCCATAGCCCACGCCTCGCAACCATACAACATTGTTGGAACCACTATTCCTTCAAACATACCCATTTTTGCTTTCCGAGATAATGTTTTCGACTTCCACACATTCTTCAAGGCTCCCAGAATTTTCGCCCCCTCCCCCACCCTATGATCCACTTCCGCTTCCATGGTTCCATCCGCTGCCAGATCCACTCCCAGATATCTAAAACACTTTACTTCCTCCAGTTATTCTCCATTCAAACTTACCTCCCAATTGACTTGACCCTCAACCCTACTGTACCTAATTACCTTGCTCTTATTCACATTTACCCTTAACTTTCTTCTTTCACACACTTTACCAAACTCAGTCACCAGCTTCTGCAGTTTCTCACATGAATCAGCCAACAGCGCTGTATCATCAGCGAACAACAACTGACTCACTTCCCAAGCTCTCTCATCCCCAACAGACTTCATACTTGCCCCTCTTTCCAAAACTCTTGCATTCACGTCCCTAACAACCCCATCCATAAATGAATTAAACAACCATGGAGACATCACACACCCCTGCCGCAAACCTACATTCACTGAGAACCAATGACTTTCCTCTCTTCCTACACGTACACATGCCTTACATCCTCGATAAAAACTTTTCACTGCTTCTAACAACTTGCCTCCCACACCATATATTATTAATACCTTCCACAGAGCATCTCTATCAACTCTATCATATGCCTTCTCCAGATCCATAAATGCTACATACAAATCCAAATATGATAGAGTTGATAGAGATGCTCTGTGGAAGGTATTAAGAATATATGGTGTGGGAGGCAAGTTGTTAGAAGCAGTGAAAAGTTTTTATCGAGGATGTAAGGCATGTGTACGTGTAGGAAGAGAGGAAAGTCATTGGTTCTCAGTGAATGTAGGTTTGCGGCAGGGGTGTGTGATGTCTCCATGGTTGTTTAATTCATTTATGGATGGGGTTGTTAGGGACGTGAATGCAAGAGTTTTGGAAAGAGGGGCAAGTATGAAGTCTGTTGGGGATGAGAGAGCTTGGGAAGTGAGTCAGTTGTTGTTTGCTGATGATACAGCGCTGGTGGCTGATTCATGTGAGAAACTGCAGAAGCTGGTGACTGAGTTTGGTAAAGTGTTTGAAAGAAGAAAGTTAAGAGTAAATGTGAATAAGAGCAAGGTAATTAGGTACAGTAGGGTTGAGGGTCAAGTCAATTGGGAGGTAAGTTTGAATGGAGAAAAACTGGAGGAAGTAAAGTGTTTTAGATATCTGGGAGTGGATCTGGCAGCGGATGGAACCATGGAAGCGGAAGAGGATCATAGGGTGGGGGAGGGGGCGAAAATCCTGGGAGCCTTGAAGAATGTTTGGAAGTCGAGAACATTATCTCGGAAAGCAAAAATGGGTATGTCTGAAGGAATAGTGGTTCCAACAATGTTGTATGGTTGCGAGGCATGGGCTATAGATAGAGTTGTGCGCAGGAGGATGGATGTGCTGGAAATGAGATGTTTGAGGACAATGTGTGGTGTGAGGTGGTTTGATCGAGTAAGTAACGTAAGGGTAAGAGAGATGTGTGGAAATAAAAAGATTGTGGTTGGGAGAGCAACAGAGGGTGTTTTCAAATGGTTTGGGCACATGGAGAGAATGAGTGAGGAAAGATTGACCAAGAGGATATATGTGTCGGAGGTGGAGGTAACGAGAAGTGGGAGACCAAATTGGAGGTGGAAAGGTGGAGTGAAAAAGATTTTGTGTGATCGGGGCCTGAACATGCAGGAGGGTGAAAGGCGGGCAAGGAATGGAGTGAATTGGATCGATGTGGTATACCAGGGTTGACGTGCTGTCAGTGGATTGAATCAGGGCATGTGAAGCGTCTGGGGTAAACCATGGAAAGTTGTGTGGGGCCTGGATGTGGAAAGGGAGCTGTGGTTTCGGGCATTATTGCGTGACAGCTGGAGACTGAGTGTGAACGAATGGGGCCTTTGTTGTCCTTTCCTTGTGCTACCTCGCACACAGGAGGGGGGAGGGGGATGGTATTCCATGTGTGGCGAGGTGGCGATGGGAATGAATAGGGGCAGACAGTGTGAATTGTGTGCATGGGTATATATGTATGTGTCTGTGTGTGTATATATATGTGTACACTGAGATGTATAGGTATGTATATTTGTGTGTGTGGGCGTGTGTGTGTGTACATTGTGTATGGGGGTGGGTTGGGCCATTTCTTTCGTCTGTTTCCTTGCGCTACCTCGCAAACGCGGGAGACAGCGACAAAGCAAAATGAAAAAAAAATAATATATACATATATATTGATTGATATGGGTAACACTGAAAGTGGATGGAGAGAGATGGGTGATTATTGGTGCATATGCACCTGGGCATGAGAAAGATCATGAGAGGCAAGTGTTTTGGGAGCAGCTGAGTGAGTGTGTAAGTAGTTTTGATGCACAGGCCGGGTTTAGTGATGGGTGATTTGAATGCAAAGGTGAGTAATGTGGCAGTTGAGGGAATAATTGGTGTACATGGGGTGTTCAGTGTTGTAAATGGAAATGGTGAAGAGCTTGTAGATTTATCTGCTGAAAAAGGACTGGTGATTGGGAATACCTGGTTTGGGAAGAGAGATATACATAAGTATAAGTATGTAAGTTGGAGAGATGGCCAGAGAGTGTTATTGGATTACGTGTTAATTGATAGGTGTGCGAAAGAGAGACTTTTGGATATTAATGTGCTGAGAGGTGCAACTGGAGGGATGTCTGATCATTATCTTGTGGGGGCGAAGGTGAAGATTTGTAGAGGTTTTCAGAAATGAGAGAATGTTGGGGTGAAGAGAGTGGTGAGAGTAAGTGAGCTTGGGAAGGAAACTTGTGTGAGGGAGTACCAGGAGACACTGAGTACAGAATGGAAAAAAGGTGAGAACAAAGGATGTAAGAGGAGTGAGGGAGGAATGGGATGTATTTAGGGAAGCAGTGATGGCTTGCGCAAAAGATGCTCGTGGCATGAGAAGCGAGGGAGGTGGGCAGATTAGAAAGGGTAGTGAGTGGTGGGATGAAGAAGTAAGATTATTAGTGAAAGAGAAGAGAGAGGCATTTGGACAATTTTTGCAGGGAAATGATGCAAATGACTGGGAGATGTATAAAAGAAAGGCAGGGGGCAAAGAGAAGGGTGCAAAGGGCGAAAAAGAGGGCAGTGAGTGTTAGGGGGAGAGTATCATTATATTTTAGGGAAAATAAAAAGATCTTTTAGAAGGAGGTAAATAAAGTGCATAAGACAAGGGAACAAATGGGAACATCAGTGAAGGGGGGCTAATAGGGAGGTGATAACAAGTAGTGGTGATATGAGGAGATGGAGTGAATATTTTGAAAGTTTGTTGAATGTGTTTGATGATAGAGTGGCAGATATAGGGTGTTTTGGTCGAGGTGGGGTGCAAAGTGAGAGGGTTAGGGAGAATGATTTGGTAAACAGAGAACAGGTAGTAAAAGCTTTGCGGAAGATGAAAGCCAGCAAGGCAGCGGTTTTGGATGGTATTGCAGTGGAATTTATTAAAAAAGGGGATGACTGTATTGTTGACTGGTTGGTATGGTGATTTAATGTATGTATGACTCATGGTGAGGTGCTTGAGGATTGGTGGAATGCTTGCATAGTGCCACTGTACAAAGGCAAAGGGGATTAAAGTGAGTGCCCAAATTACAGAGGTATAAGTTTGTTGAGTATTCCTGGGAAATTATATGGGAGGGTACTTATTGAGAAGGTGAAGGCATGTACAAAGCATCAGATTGGGGAAGAGCAGTGCGGTTTCAGAAGTGGTAGAGGATGTGTGGATTGTGGATCAGGTGTCTGCTTTGAAGTATGTATGAGAAATACTTAGAAAAGCAAATGGATTTGTATGTAGCATTTATGGATCTGGAGAAGGCATATGATAGAGTTGATAGAGATGCTCTGTGGAAGGTATTAAGAATATATGGTATGGGAGGCAAGTTGTTAGAAGCAGTGAAAAGTTTTTATCAAGGATGTAAGGCATGTGTACGAGTAGGAAGAGAGGAAAGTGATTGGTTCTCAGTGAATGTTGGTTTGCAGCAGGGGTGTGTGATGTCTCCATGGTTGTTTAATTTGTTTATGGATTGGGTTGTTAGGGAGGTGAATGCAAGAGTTTTGGAAAGAGGGACAAGTATGCAGTCTGTTGTGGATGAGAGAGCTTGGGAAGTGAATCAGTTGTTGTTTGCTGATGATACAGCACTGGTGGCTGATTTGAGTGAGAAACTACAGAAGCTGGTGACTGAGTTTAGTAAAGTGTGTGAAAGAAAAAAGCTGAGAGTAAATGTGAATAAGAGCAAGGTTATTAGGTACAGTAGGGTTGAGGGACAAGTCAATTTGGAGGTAAGTTTGACTGGAGAAAAACTGGAGAAAGTGAAGTGTTTTAGATATCTGGGAGTGGATTTGGCAGTGGATGGAACCATGGAAGCGGAAGTGAATCACAGGGTGGGGGAGGGGGCGAAAGTTCTGGGAGCGTTGAAAAATGTGTGGAAGTTGAGAACGTTATCTTGGAAAGCAAAAATGGGTATGTTTGAAGGAATAGTGGTTCCAACAATGTTATATGGTTGCAAGGCGTGGGCTATAGATAGAGTTGTGAGGAGGATGGTGGATGTGCTGGAAATGAGATGTTTGAGGACAATATGTGGTGTGAGGTGGTTTGATCGAGTAAGTAATGAAAGGGTAAGAGAGATGTGTGGTAATAAAAAGAGTGGTTGAGAGAGAAGAAGAGGGTGTTTTGAAATGGTTTGGTCACATGTAGAGAATGAGTGAGGAAAGATTGACCAAGGGGGTATATGTGTCAGAGGTGGAGGGAACGAGAAGTGGGAGACCAAATTGGAGGTGGAAAGATGGAGCGAAAAAGATTTTGAGTGATCAGGGCCTGAACATGCAGGAGGGAGAAAGGCGTGCAAGGAATAGAGTGAATTGGAACGATGTGGTATACCGGGGTCGACGTGCTGTCAGTGGATTGAATCAGGGCATGTGAAGCGTCTGGGGTAGACTATGGAATGTTTTGTGGGGCCTGGATGTGGAAAGCGAGCTGTGGTCTCGGTGCATTATTCATGACAGCTAGAGACTGAGTGTGAACAAATGTGGCCTTTTTTGTCTTTTCCCAGTGCTACCTCACACACATGCGGGGGGAGGGGGTTGTCATTTCATGTGTGGCAGGGTAGCGATAGGAACGAATAAGGGCAGACAGTATGAATTATGTAATGTGTATATATGTATGTCTGTGTGTGTATATATATGTATACACCCCATATACACCAACTGTACCCTCAAATGCCACATTACTCACCTTCGCATTCAAATCATCCATCACTATAACCCAGTCTCGTGCATCAAAAGCTGCTAATACACTCAATCAACTGCCCCCAAAATACTTGTCTCTCATGATCTTTCTTCTCATGACCAGGTGCATAGGCACCAATAACCACCCATCTCTCTTCATCCACTTACAGTTTTACCCACAACAATCTAGAATTTACTTTCTTACACTCTATCACATACTCCCACAACTCCTGCTTCAGGAGTATTGTTATTCCCTCCTTAGCTATTGTCCTCTCACCAACCCCTGACTTTACTTCCAAGACTTTCCCAAACACCCTTCCCCTTTACCTTTGAACTTCTTTTCACTCAGAGCCAGAACATCCAGGTTTCTTTCCTCAAACATACTACCTATTTCTCCTTTCTTCTCATCTTTGTTACATCCACACACATTCAGACACCCCCACTCTGAGCCTTCGAGGAGGATGAGCACTCCCCCCTTGACTCCTGTTTCCCCTTTTAGAAATTTAAATACATTATCATCATTATGGGAAACAGAAGAAGGAGTCACGCGGGGAGTGCTCATCCTCCTCGAAGGCTCAGAGTGGGGTGCCTAAATGTGTGTGGATGTAACCAAGATGTGAAAAAAGGAGAGATAGGTAGTATGTTTGAGGAAAGGAACCTGGATGTTTTGGCTCTGAGTGAAACGAAGCTCAAGGGTAAAGGGGAAGAGTGGTTTGGGAATGTCTGGGGAGTAAAGTCAGGGGTTAGTGAGAGGACAAGAGCAAGGGAAGGAGTAGCAATACTCCTGAAACAGGAGTTGTGGGAGTATGTGATAGAGTGTAAGAAAGTAAATTCTCGATTAATATGGGTAAAACTGAAAGTTGATGGAGAGAGGTGGGTGATAATTGGTGCTTTTGCACCTGGGGGGGTTGGGCCATTTCTTTCGTCTGTTTCCTTGCGCTACCTCGCAAACGCGGGAGACAGCGACAAAGTAAAAAAAAAAAAAAAAAAAAAAAAAAAAAAAAAAAAAAAATCCTCATTATTATTATTATCATCATTATTACTATTATGCATAATCGCTGTTTCCAAGATCAGCGAGGCAGTGCCAGGAAACACATGAAGAATGACCCATCCACTCATATATATGTATATATACATAAACACCCATATACATATCAACATATACATACATATATATCAACATACATAGGCATACATATATACACAAGTACATAATTATACTTTCTTGCCTTCATCCATTTCTGGTGCTACCCCGATCCACAGGAAACAGCATCGCTACTCCTTGCTTCAGCAAGGTAGCGCCAAGAAAACAGACAAAAAAGGCCAATTTGTTCACACTCAGTCTCTAGCTGTCATTGTAAAGCACCAAAACTACAGCTCCCTATCCATATCCAGGCCCCACACATACACATCACTTGATCACTGTATGACTACTGGCAACTCAAGAGTATGCCATTTTGATAACTGTTTCTTTACTTACACCTCAAAACTTTGGAACATTCTACCCTTTCATGTCTTTCCCAATAACTTTCACTTGGCATTTTTTTAAAGATATGCTTTCACTTCCTTCAAAACTCATAAGTACTTTTCTTTGTCTCTTCTTTTTCCTTTCATTTACCTCTCCATATATTAATTAAGGCCCTGCCTTCATGAGCAATGATGTCCTTGATTAGAGCCTCCTACGAAAAACAGAAAGAAACAAACCAGGAAACCAGACAAACGGGACTTTTAGTGGGTGTATGAAATTCTGTTTACTATTACACAAACTCTGTATAACTAAAGGGCATTGCAAAGGGTTAGTTTAAACTAGTCCATTTTCCTAAATGAGAATGATAAGGGTCTGATACAGAATCCTCTCTAACAAATGTTGAATGACTGGCATTCAAGCTTAAATTCTTGAAAATTTATTTCCCTTCAAGAGCTTCCTGTCATACTGTGAATCTCAGTACAGTACATTGCAATGATGTTTGGCCTTTTGCCTATGTAGTGTATTAAATCAACGTAATCCTCGTACCTATTTTCTTTTCCTTTAAAAGTAAAAAAATAAAGCCTGAACTAGCCACCCAATTTATCAACCAACCCTTTGGGATGGATGAACAGTTGGGTTGACTGTGAACCGCTGCTGCAACAGGGATTCCAAACCATGTGTTCGACCCTAGGTGGTCCATGAATCCGTTAAGGTCAAGAATGCTAACCGCTACACTACAGTGCCAATGAACAAAATCTACCTTGCATATATCGAGGAGTGCTGGTGGGAGGAGCGAGAAAGGCATGTGTGTTTTCAGAGTACGGGGACTGGGCTTGGCTACCATCGAGGCCAAGTTATCTCCTGGTTCTGGTGGAGGATTATTCAGCTTCCTGCAGATCTCAGGCCTATGGAAAACATTACAGTCCAAAGCACTATCTCTCCTGAAACAACCACAAAAAATTGATGAATTCCATGCATCCTACATTTCAAATTATAATGATATCCAGAAAACTGTGCAATACTGTCAACAAGTTATGAGCTTAGATATCAATTTCTACAAGACAAATACCTCTGCCCAACTTAGAATAAATCTGAGGATGTAGGAGTATTTGTTCTCATTGATTCATGACCAAGTTTAACTCTTCAAATTCTTAAAGGAGATTATTAATTACTACCTCTCAAAATACACTACAAAAAGAAATTTGAATGTGTTACACCTTGTAATATGATTTCATTATTCCATAAAGTCTCATTTAAGACCTAGAAAGTGTACATAATCTTATGAAGATGTCTGTTTTTTTCTACTATAGAGATCCTGTAGTTGGGTGACTTGTAGGGGTACAACTTAAAAAAAAAGTAGTATCATAGGCTAACTTGTGCTGGGGAAAAAAAAAACTTGGGTAATAGTCTAACATCTATGGTTACAAATAAAAAAGAATCCATAATGTGAAACAAAAACATAGTGTAATGGGCTAACTTGTATGGGTACAACCAAAATAACCCAAAGGCTACATACACATATGATAACATGGAAATAGTTTAAGAAAAATCAGATATGTTACAACACTTGGGAAAAGCGATCGTGAAGTGCTTGAATCCAACAACATGGTCCTTGAGGACACTAAAATATCAGAGAGAAATCTAACAAAGAGAAAGAACAAAGGCCTGGCCCAAAAAGAGAATTTCCAAGGAGGATCATTGCTCCTAACATTTCATTTGTTAAAGTGATGTGACTCACTTCTGTTTCCATTGTTCCATTCACTCCAAGTCCACTCCCAGATATCTAATACACTTCACTTCCTCCAATTTTTCTCCATTCAAACTTACATCCCAATCAACTAGTCCCTCAACCCTACTGAACCTAATAACTTTGCTCTTATTCACATTTACTCTCACTTACTCCTTTCATACACTTTTCCAAACTCAAGTCACCAACTTCTGCAATTTCTCACATGAATCAGCCACTAGAGCGATATCATCGATGAATAACAACTAACTCACTTCCCAGGCCCTCTCATCCCCAACCAACTGAATACTCACCCCTCTCTCAAAAACTCTCACATTTACCACCCTAACCATCCCATCCTTAAACATATTAAACAATCATGAGGACATCACAAACCCCTGCCACAGGCCAACATTCACTGAGAACCAATCACTCCCATATCTTCCTACTCATACACATGCCTTGCATCCTTGGTGAAAACTTTTCACTGCTTCCAGCAATTTACCTCCCACACCATATACTCTTTAAGACTTTCCACAAAGCATCTCTATCAAACCTATCATAAGCTTTCTCCAGATCTATAAATGCTACATACAAATCCATCTGTTTTTCTAAGCATTTCTCACACACATTCTTCCACAACCTGATGCTCTGTACACACACACACACACACACACATTTTTTTTTTTTTTTTTTTGCTTTGTCGCTGTCTCCCGCGCTTGCGAGGTAGCGCAAGGAAACAGACGAAAGAAATGGCCCAACCCACCCCCATACACATGTATATACATACGTCCACACACGCAAATATACATACCTACACAGCTTTCCATGGTTTACCCCAGACGCTTCACATGCCTTGATTCAATCCACTGACAGCACGTCAACCCCGGTATACCACATCGCTCCAACTCACTCTATTCCTTGCCCTCCTTTCACCCTGCTGCATGTTCAGGCCCCGATCACACAAAATCTTTTTCACTCCATCTTTCCACCTCCAATTTGGTCTCCCTCTTCTCCTCGTTCCCTCCACCTCCGACACATATATCCTCTTGGTCAATCTTTCCTCACTCATTCTCTCCATGTGACCAAACCATTTCAAAACACCCTCCTCTGCTCTCTCAACCACGCTCTTTTTATTTCCACACATCTCTCTTACCCTTACGTTACTTATTCGATCAAACCACCTCACACCACACATTGTCCTCAAACATCTCATTTCCAGCACATCCATCCTCCTGCGCACAACTCTATCCATAGTCCACGCCTCGCAACCATACAACATTGTTGGAATCACTATTCCTTCAAACATACCCATTTTTGCTCTCCGAGATAATGTTCTCGACTTCCACATATTCTTCAAGGCTCCCAGAATTTTCGCCCCCTCCCCCACCCTATGATCCACTTCCGCTTCCATGGTTCCATCCGCTGCCAGATCCACTCCCACATATCTAAAACACTTCACTTCCTCCAGTTTGTTTGTTTGTTTGTTGAATGTGTTTGATGATAGAGTGGCAGATATAGGGTGTTTTGGTCGAGGTGGTGTGCAAAGTGCGAGGGTTAGGGAAAATGATTTGGTAAACAGAGAAGAGGTAGTAAAAGCTTTGCGGAAGATGAAAGCCGGCAAGGCAGCAGGTTTGGATGGTATTGCAGTGGAATTTATTAAAAAAGGGGGTGACTGTATTGTTGACTGGTTGGTAAGGTTATTTAATGTATGTATGACTCATGGTGAGGTGCCTGAGGATTGGCGGAATGCATGCATAGTGCCATTGTACAAATACAAAGGGGATAAGAGTGAGTGCTCAAATTACAGAGGTATAAGTTTGTTGAGTATTCCTGGTAAATTATATGGGAGGGTATTGATTGAGAGGGTGAAGGCATGTACAGAGCATCAGACTGGGGAAGAGCAGTGTGGTTTCAGAAGTGGTAGAGGATGTGTGGATTAGGTGTTTGCTTTGAAGAATGTATGTGAGAAATACTTAGAAAAGCAAATGGATTTGTATGTAGCATTTATGGATCTGGAGAAGGCATATGATAGAGTTGATAGAGATGCTCTGTGGAAGGTATTAAGAATATATGGTGTGGGAGGCAAGCTGTTAGAAGCAGAGAAAAGTTTTTATCGAGGATGTAAGGCATGTGTACATGTAGGAAGAGAGGAAAGTGATTGGTTCTCAGTGAATGTAGGTTTGCGGTAGGGGTGTGTGATGTCTCCATGGTTGTTTAATTTGTATATGGATGGGGTTGTTAGGGAGGTGAATGCAAGAGTTTTGGAAAGAGGGGCAAGTATGAAGTCTGTTGGGGATGAGAGAGCTTGGGAAGTGAGTCAGGTGTTGTTCGCTGATGATACAGCGCTGGCGGCTGATTCATGTGAGAAACTGCAGAAGCTGGTGACTGAGTTTGGTAAAGTGTGTGAAAGAAGAAAGTTAAGAGTAAATGTGAATAAGAGCAAGGTTGTTAGGTACAGTAGGGTTGAGGGTCAAGTCAGTTGGGAGGTAAGTTTGAATGGAGAAAAACTGGAGGAAGTAAAGTGTTTTAGATATCTGGGAGTGGATCTGGCAGCGGATGGAACCATGGAAGCGGAAGTGAATCATAAGGTGGGGGAGGGGGCGAAAATCCTGGGAGCCTTGAAGAATGTGTGGAAGTCGAGAACATTATCTCGGAAAGCAAAAATGGCTATGTTTGAAGGAATAGTGGTTCCAACAATGTTGTATGGTTGCGAGGCGTGGGCTATGGATAGAGTTGTGCGCAGGAGGGTGGATGTGCTGGAAATGAGATGTTTGAGGACAATGTGTGGTGTGAGGTGGTTTGATCAAGTAAGTAACGTAAGGGTAAGAGAGATGTGTGGAAATAAAAAGAGCGTGGTTGAGAGAGCAGAAGAGGGTGTTTTGAAATGGTTTGGGCACATGGAGAGAATGAGTGAGGAAAGATTGACCAAGAGGATATATGTGTCAGAGGTGGAGGGAACGAGGAGAAGTGGGAGACCAAATTGGAGGTGGAAAGATGGAGTGAAAAAGATTTTGTGTGATCGGGGCCTGAACATGCAGGAGGGTGAAAGGAGGGCAAGGAATAGAGTGAATTGGATCGATGTGGTATACCGGGGTTGACGTGCTGTCAGTGGATTGAATTAGGGCATGTGAAGCGTCTGGGGTAAACCATGGAAAGTTGTGTGGGGCCTGGATGTGGAAAGGGAGCTGTGGTTTCGGGCATTATTGCATGACAGCTAGAGACTGAGTGTGAACGAATGGGGCTTTTGTTGTCTTTTCCTAGTGCTACCTCGCACACATGAGGGGGGAGGGGGATGGTATTCCATGTGTGGCGAGGTGGCGATGGGAATGAATAAAGGCAGACAGTGTGAATTGTGTGCATGGGTATATATGTACGTGTCTGTGTGTGTGTACATATATGTGTACATTGAGATGTATAGGTATGTATATTTGCGTGTGTGGACGTGTGTGTATATACATGTGTATGGGGGTGGGTTGGGCCATTTCTTTCGTCTGCTTCCTTGTGCTACCTCGCAAACGCGGGAGACAGCGACAAAGCAAAATAAATAAATAATATAAATATATTTATTCTATTTATTTATTTTGCTTTGTCGCTGTCTCCCGCGTTAGCGAGGTAGCGCAAGGAAACAGATGAAAGAATGGCCCAACCCACCCACATACACGTGAATATACATACACGTCCACACACGTAAATATACATACCTATACATCTCAATGTATACATATATATACACACACAGACATATACTTATATACACATGTACATGATTCATACTGTCTGCCTTTATTTATTCCCATCTCCACCTCACCACACATGGAATAACCAACCCCCTCCCCCTCATGTGTGCGAGGTAGCACTAGGAAAGACAACAAAGGCCCCATTTCTTCACACTCAGTCTCTAGCTGTCATGTAATAATGCACTGAAACCACAGCTCTCTTTCCACATCCAGGCCCCACAAAACTTTCCATGGTTTACCCCAGACGCTTCACATGCCCTGGTTCAATCCATTGACAGCACGTCGACCTCGGTATACCACATCATTCCAATTCACTCTATTCCTTGCACGCCTTTCACTCTCCAGCATGTTTAGGCCCCGATCACTTAAAATCTTTTTCACTCCATCTTTCCACCTCCAATTTGGTCTCCCACTTCTCCTCGTTCCCTCCACCTCTGACACTTATATCCTCTTGGTCAATCTTTCCTCACTCATTCTCTACATGTGACCAAACCATTTGAAAACACCCTCTTCTGCTCTCTCAAACACACTCTTTTTATTACCACACCTCTCTCTTACTCTATTATTACTTACTCGATCAAACCACTTCACACCACATATGGGCCTCAAACATCTCATTTCCAGCACATCCACCCTCCTCCGCAGAACTGTATCCATGGCCCACTCCTCGCAACCATATAACATTGTCGGAACCACTATTCCTTCAAACATAGCCATTTTTGCTTTCCGAGATAATGTTCTCAACTTCCACACATTCTTCAACACTTCCAGAATTTTCACCCCCTCCCCCACCCTATGATTCACTTCCGCTTCCATGGTTCCATCCGCTGCCAAATCCACTCCCAGGTATATAAAACACTTCACTTCCTCCAGTTTTTCTCCATTCAAACTTACCTCCCAGTTGACTGGACCCTCAACCCTACTGTACCTAATAACCTTGCTCTTATTCACATTTACTCTCAGCTTTCTTCTTTCAAACACTTTACCAAACTTAGTCACCAGCTTCTGCAGTTTCTCACATGAATCAGCCACCAGCGCTGTATCATATTTTTCATACGTACTCGCTGTTTCCCACGTTAGTGAGGTAACATTAAGAACAGAGGACTGAGCCTTAGAGGAAATATCCTCAATTGGCCCCCTTCTCTGTTCCTTCTTTTGGAAAATTAAAAAAACAGGAGGGGAGGATTTCCAGCCCCCGCTCCCTCACCTTTCAGTTGCCTTTTATGACAAGCACAGAATACATGGGAAGTATTCTTTCTTCCCTATCCCCAGGATAATGTGTTTAATGATACAGTGGCAGATATAGGGTGTTTTGGTCGAGGTGGTGTGCAAAGTGAGAGGGTTAGGGAAAATGATTTGGTAAACAGAGAACAGGTAGTAAAAGCTTTGTGGAAGATGAATGCCGGCAAGGCAGCGGGTTTGGATGGTATTGCAGTGGAATTCATTAAAACGGGGTGACTGTATTGATGACTGGTTGGTAAGATTATTTAATGTATGTATGACTCATATGGTGAGGTGCCTGAGGACTGGCACAATGCTTCCATAGTGCCATTGTACAAAGGCAAAGGGGACAAAGGTGAGTGCTCAAATTACAGAGGTATAAGTTTGTTGAGTATTCCTGGGAAATTATATGGGAGGGTATTGATTGAGAGGGTGAAGGCATGTACAGAGCATCAGATTGGGGAAGAGCAGTGTGGTTTCAGAAGTGGTAGAGGACGTGTGGATCAGGTGTTTGCTTGAAGAATGTATGTGAGAAATACTTAGAAAACCAAATGGATTTGTATGGACCATTTATGGATCTGGAGATGGCATATGATAGAGTTGATAGAGATGCTCTGTGGAAAGTATTAAGAATACATGGTGTGGGAGGCAAGTTGTTAGAAGCAGTGAAAAGTTTTTATTGTGGATGTAAGGCATGTGTACGAGTAGGAAGAGAGGAAAGTAATTGGTTCTCAGTGAATGTCAGTTTGCGGCAGGAGTGCGTGGTCTCCATGGTTGTTTAATGTGTTTATGGATGGGGTTGTTAGGGAGGTGAATGCAAGAGTTTTGGAGAAAGGGGCAAGTATGCAGTCTGCTGTGGATGAGAGGGCTTGGGAAAGTGAGTCATTGTTGTTCGCTGATGATATGGCGCTGGTGGCTGATTCAGGTGAGAAACTGCAGAAGCTGGTGACTGAGTTTGGTAAAGTGTGTGAAAGAAGAAAGCTGAGAGTAAATGTGAATAAGAGCAAGGTTATTAGGTACAGTGGGGTTGAGGGACAAATCAATTGGGAGGTAAATGTGAATGGAGAAAAACTGAAGGAAGTGAAGTGTTTTAGATATCTGGGAGTGGATTTGGCAGCCGATGGAACCATGGAAGCGGAAGTGAGTCTTACAGTGGGGGAGGGGGTGAAAGTTCTGGGAGCATTGAAAAATGTGTGGAAGTCGAGAACATTATCTCGGAAAGCAAAAATGGCTATGTTTGAAGGAATAGTGGTTCCAACAATGTTATATAGTTGCGAGGCATGGGCTATAGATAGAGTTGTGTGGAGGAGGGTGGATGTGTTGGAAATGAGATGTTTGAGGACAATATGTGGTGTGAGTAGGTTTGATCAAGTAAGTAATGAAAGGGTAAGAGAGATGTGTGGTAATAAAAAGTGTGGTTGAGAGAGCAAAGGAGGGTGTTTTCAAATGGTTTGGTCACATGGAGAGAATGAGAGAGGAAAGATTGACAAAGAGGATATATATGTCAGAAGTGGAGGGAACGAGAAGTGGGAGACTAAACTGAAGGTGGAAAGATGGAGTGAAAAAGATTTTGAGTGATTGAGGCCTGAACATGCCTTCATATGCCTTCTCCAGATCCATAAATGCTACATACATATCTATCTGTTTCTCTAAGTATTTCTCACACTCTTCAAAGCAAACCTCAGATCCACACATCCTCTACAACTTCTGAAACCACACTGCTCCTCCCCAATCTGATGATCTGTACATGCCTTCACCCTCTCAATCAATACCTTCCCATACAATTTTCCAGGTATACTAAACAAACATATGCCTCTGTAGTTTGAACATTCACCTTTATCCCCTTTGCCTTTGTACAATGGCACTATACATGCATTCTGCCAATCCTCAGGCACTTCACTGTGATCCATACTTACAATGAATAACCTTACCAACCAATCAACAACACATTCACCCCTTTCTTAATAAATTCAACTGCAATACCATCCACTCCTGTCGCCTTGCTGGAATTAATCATCTGCATGGCTTTCATCAGCTGTTCTCTCTCTACTAAATCACCCTCCATGACTCTCTCACTTCCCACACCACCCCAACCAAAACACCCTACATCTGCCACCCTATCATTAAAGTTAACAACCCTTCAAAATACTCACTCCATCTCTTCCTTGTTCATGAACATCTAAACTGTTGAATTACAATTCAACACACATATCTCTGTTTTTCCAGAGAATTCCCATAAGTTCCCAAAGTTCAAATTTTGTGCAACATCTTACAGGATATAAGCTGATAAACAACTATACTGAAACCATTAAGGCAAAATGTATACTTACTCAATAAAGGGAAATCTAGTATCAAGCTTGACCTTAGCACCCTCAAAATCTAGATCATGTATTAAGAGCCACACCAGCTCTTGTGTCCAAGTGGTACCTGCGAAGAAGGGTTGATCCCAAAATTATCATGAAATACAACAACCAATCAATAATTAGAGTTTCTGCCTCCTTTAAGATAACATAATGACCATTTCTATGCCGTAGACTCTACTAGGTGATATCATCATAACCATTATCATTACTATCACTATTATAAACATTATCATTAATATCATTATCATAACTATTATCATTATTATTATTATCAATCCTTAGGATTATGGATTACTTCCTGCATGTTGTACAAGATCAAAAAAGGGGCAAGAATGGGGATCTTGAATGATGAATGCAGGTGGACGACAAAAGGGATTATTGCATTAAGTAATAACTAATAACCATGCAAAGGAGAAAACTTTGGATGTAAATGTTCTGAGAGGGAGGTGAAAGGTGAAAGTGAGTGAGCTTTAAAACGAGGTTAGTGAAGAGAGATACCAAGAGAGATTACGTGAAGAATAGCAAAAGGTGTGGATACAAAAAAAAAAATAGAAGAAAGGGTGAGGACTGGAAAATATAGTGAAGCACTACTTATATGTGTGAGTGAAGTGTGTGGTGCACAGACGGTGTAAGGTGGGCATTTGAGAAAAGGTGGTTTGGTTATAAGTGAAAAGGAAGACAGGTATATGGGTGATATCTGCAAGGTTCAAAGAGTACAAGAGATTGACAGATGTACAAAAAGAAAGTAGGAAGTAAAGAGGAAGGTGTAGAGGCTAATAAAATGGGGACAAATGGGAGATGGACTGAAAGCATTACCAAACTTTTAATAGAATATGAAAATGTTTTGGAAGAAGGTGAAGAGCATGAGAAGAGCAAAAAAGAGAACAAAAGGGAACATTACTGAGAGGAACAGATAGGAAAGCAATAAAAAAAAAAGAAGAAGAGACGGAGCATTTTGAAGAACTGTTGCACGTTTTAGATGAATGAACTGTAGATGTGGAAGTATGTGGAATGAGAGTGTTGGGTTGAATGGTTTGTTGAAAAACAGGTGATAAAAACCTTGTGTGGCAAAGCAGCTTGAGTGTATGGGAATGCTGGTGAATTTCTCATGAAAGAGGCGAGAGTGTTGCTGACTGGTTTATCAGTATTCTCAACATGCATTGCTCAGGATAAAGTGCTTAAGGACTGGCAGAATACTTGAACAGTGACATTTTATAAAGGTATGGGGGGATAAAGTGAATGTTTGAGCTTGAGGTATAAGTCTGTTGAGTATACCTGGTGTGATCTGGGAGTCTGGTGACTAGGAGGGTGATGATATGCAGAACGCATTAGATGGGGTAGGAACAATGTGGCTTCTGGGGTGTTAAAGGACTTGTGGACTAACTGTTTGCTTTGAAGAATTTGTGTCAGAAATACTCAGAAAAAGAAAGGGATTTACATTTATATGACATTTTTGGATTTGGAGAAAGCAAGATACAGTTTAGTGGTTTGTGGAAGGTGTTACAAACAGATGGTGTGGCAGGAAAGCTACTAGAAGCAGTGAGGAGTTTGTAGTGAGAGAATGAAACATATGCAAATAACATGGGGCAGGGAAACTGGTTCCTCATGAAGCTGGGTCTACATCTAGGGTGTGATGTCATCATGTTGTTTAATCAGTTTTTAGATAGAGAGAGGTAGGTCTGCTGTCTGTAAATGTTTGCAGATGACATGGGTCTGGTGGCAGACTTGAGTGAGAAACAGCAGAAACTGGTGTCTTAATTTGAGGGACCATCTGAGATGAGGATGTTGAAAGTTAGTGTGAATAAAAGGTGAATTACGAGGTTTAGTAGGGGAAAGAAATTTCAAGAAATGCGGGCCAACAAGTCTCAAACTCTTTTCTTGTAATGTACAAATGGGTATTAACAAAAAAAAAAAAAAAGGATAAATGTGACTGTGTTGCAGTCATTAGTTCCAAGTATTTATCTATCAAAACTTACCACACTTTGGGTAACTAACAACAAAGACATCTGTATCTCTCAGGCTAAAGTTGTAGTAATGATGAGCATAGTTTCGGTAGATGCCCTGGAAGAAATACCCTGCTGGCTGCACTCTTACTGCTCCTGATAGGTAGCCTTGGAAATCTGTTTTTATTTGCTCATTCTCTTCTTCTGGCAAGGTCTCTATTTTGTACGGAAAGTCAGTTGCCATAATGATACCAGAGAGAGATGAAGTTACAGAATGACGAAAAATGAAACCACACATCAGAAGGCTCCAGCTGTGGAAGAAAGATCAAATTAGGACAGGCAGAAGTAGGGTAAGCATTGCACACTATTTACAAATACAAGGATTAAAAACTTGTTTAAAGCAAAAAACTGTCCTAGTATCCCATTACTTCCCTAAATACATCCACCCTAAAGCTGTTCACCTGAAAACCCACCCCTAACTTCCAAATATGTCCTTATTTTCTATACCCATATCTTTCTTGCCTTCTACCATGGTTTTCAAGGTAAAGTTAATTTTATCCTAAGACTGTCTAAACTATCATTATTCTGTTGTACCTTCCATGACAATCAAGTATAATAAAGTATAATAAAGGTTTGTTGAATGTGTTTGATGATAGAATGGCAGATATAGGGTGTTTTGGTTGAGGTGGAGTGCAAAGTGAGAGGGTTAGGGAAAATGATTTGGTAAACAAAGAGGCAGTAAAAGCTTTGCGGAAGATGAAAGCCGGCAAGGCAGCAGGTTTGGATGGTATTGCAGTGGAATTTATCAAAAAATGGGGTGAATGTATTCCTGACTGGTTGGTAAGATTATCTAATGTATGTATGACTCATGGTGAGGTGCCTGAGGATTGGCGGAATGCTTGCAAAGTGCCACTGTACAAAGGAAAAGGGGATAAAAGTGAGTGCTCAAATTACTGAGGTATAAGTTTGTTGAGTACTCCTGGGAAATCATATGGGAGGGTATTGATTGAGAGAGTGAAGGCATGTACAGAGCATCAGATTGGGGAAGAGCAGTGTGGTTTCAACAGTGGTAAAGGATGTGTGGATCAGGTTTTTGCTTTGAAGAATGTATGTGAGAAATACTTAGAAAAGCAAATGGATTTGTATGTAGCATTTATGGATCTGGAGAAGGCATATGATAGAGTTGATAGAGATGCTCTGTGGAAAGTATTAAGAATAAATGGTGTGGGAGGCAAGTTGTTAGAAGGAGTGAAAAGTTTTTATCGAGGATGTAAGGCATGTGTACGAGTAGGAAGAGAGGAAAGTGATTGGTTCTCAGTGAATGTTGGTTTGCGGCAGACGTGCGTGATGTCTCCATGGTTGTTTAATTTGTTTATGGATGGTGTTGTTAGGGAGGTGAATGCAAGAGTTTTAGAAAGAGGGGCAAGTAAACAGTCTGTTGTGGATGAGAGAGCTTGGGAAAAGAGTCAGTTGTTGTTCGCCGATGATACATGGCTGGCGACTGATTCGGGTAAGAAACTGCAGAAGCTGGTGACTGAGTTTGGTAAAGTGTGTGAAAGAAGAAAGCTGAGAGTAAATATGAATAAAAGCAAGGTTATTAGGTACAGTAGGGTTGAGGGAATATCAATTGGGAGATAAGTTTGAATGGAGAAAAACTGGAGGAAGTGAAGTGTTTTAGATATCTGGGAGTGGATTTGGCAGCGGATGGAACCATGGAAGCGGAAGTGAATCATAGGGTGGGGAGGGGGCAAAAGTTTTGGAGCATTGAAAAATGTGTGGAAGTTGAGAACGTTATCTTGGAAAGCAAAAAAGGGTATGTTTGAGGGAATAGTGGTTCCAACAATGTTATATGGTTGCGAGGCATGGGCTATAGATAGAGTTGTGCGGAGGGTGGATGTGTTGGAAATTAAATGTTTGAGGACAATATGTGGTGAGGTGGTTTGACTGAGTAAGTAATGAAAGGGTTAGAGAGATGTGTGGTAATTAAAAGAGTGTGGTTGAGAGAGCAGAAGAGGGTGTTTTGAAATGGTTTGGTCACATGGAGAGAATGAGAGAGGAAAGATTGAAATAGAGGACATATGTGTCGAGGTGGAGGGAACGAGGAGAAGTGGGAGACCAAATCGGAGGTGGAAAGATGGAGTGAAAAAGATTTTGAGCAATTGGGACCTGAACATGCAGGAGAATGAAAGGCATGCAAGGAATAGAGTGAATTAGAACGATGTGGTATACCGGGGTCGACGTGCTGTCAATGGATTGAACCAGGCATTTGATTCTTGTCCCGTTCTTATAGCATAATTATGTTGCTTAAGTCTAACAGAAAGATCCTTACCAGTCTGCCCAACATAAAACTTATCACAATTTCTACATGGCACTTTATAGATGCACCCAGGAGAATTTTTTGGTGAATTCCTGATTAAGATATTCTTTAAAGTATTACTGTTCCTGAAGGCAACATTTACATTAAAGGATTTAAGCAGCATGGGAAGTAAAGTAAAATTATCATTAAAAGGGAGAACTATACGATTCTTGGTGTCAATGGGAGGGTTGGGCCCAATTCTATAAAATGGACTCATAGGAATATATATATATATATATATATATATATATATATATATATATATATATATATATATATATATATATATATATATATATAAAGACTGGGGTGTACTAAAGTGGTTGGACACATGGAGAGAATGGGTGAGGAAAGGTTGACAAACAGGATACATGTGTCACGAAAGGAGGGACCAAGGATACGCGGGAGCCCAAACTTCTGATGGAAGGATGGAGTGAAAAAATGTTGAGCGATGGGGCCTGAACATGTAAGAGGGTGAAAGGTGTGCTTGAGATAGAGTGAAATGAAACTACGTGGTGTGAGAGTGAAATGAAACTACGTGGTGTGCTAGGGTTGACGTGCTATCAATGGACTGAACCAGGGAATGTGAAGCATCCGAGGTAAACTATGGAAAAGGTCTGTGGAGCCTGGATATGAATAGGGAGCTGTGGCTTCATTACATGACACATGACAACAAAAGAACGGATGAGAGCAGATGTAGCCTTTCTTCGTCTGTTCCAGGCGCTACTTCGCTAACGCGGGGAACGGCGATCAAGAGAGAGAGAGAGAGAGAGAGAGAGAGAGAGAGAGAGAGAGAGAGAGAGAGAGAGAGAGAGAGAGAGAGATTAAAGAGAGAAGACACACAAAAAAGACTTCTCACTCCAAAGGAGTCCATATATAACACGTTTCAGTTACGATAACTGCCCTTACACAGATAACCTAACGTTGTCATGAACAATCAATTGTTACCTGCACTTCCCGTATATTGCCCTCCTGTAAATAACCTCATCATAAATCATCAGGCCTTATCTTACCTTCCCATGGACTATCCAGTCAATACCCCTACCCCTATCACAGACCAACAGCTCTTCCCGTTATATGACCTTCCCACTTACTCCCACGGATAACCTTGTCATAGCCTATCAAGCGTACCGTTATTTGGCTCTCTTGCGCAATGTTTGTCATTGGGGCGATATCAAATGCAGTAAATCGCAATAGTGCGACTTACTCGGGTCGCCGCAGATAAACTGGTTTAATTACATGACAAGGTTATTTAAATAAGGTACGTAGATGGCGTACTCATTACAGAAGGCTTTTAGTGTTGTATTACACTAAAAAAAAAAAAAAAGAAAAAAAGGACCATGTTCCTCGTTCAGTTTAAGTCTTCAGTACTTAGGAAAAAAAGGAAAAATATCTTTAATAACGTATAAACTTACGGCTACACCTATCACCTTGATAATGTTCAGATGTTGGGGACTTTGACCTGACGCTTACCGATCATGCTGAAGCTTCGCCAAGCGATCAAAACCACCCGTGTGCCTTAGAGTCTTCTTCTTAGTCCCTTATTGTACAAAGTTTATTGTAATGTTCTCTGAATTTGTCCTAAAGGCCATCACCTACAGTGATGACAAAACCATAAACTTTATCTTCGAGAGATCATATGACGCCATGTCTGGCAAGCCATCAACTAAACCCTACTTTTAACTGCACTGTGATTCTGAGCCATCAACTAAAACCTACTTTTAACTGCACTGTGCTTCTGTCTTATTTCTAGTATCCTAAGAATATATAATGCACAACAGTGCACTGAAGACTTAACGTGTGTCAATTTCACCCGTGGATATTAACAAATACATATAGATCATGCGCATCACTGTGGCACTGCGATATCCTTTGATGAAATTCTACTGAATGGAAAATTCTACCTTACCTGGCCCATAACTTGGGAACTCAATCCTCGGCCCATGGTATATCCCTAAAGTAACACATATGGCTAGAGCTGGCGCAAGGGAAGTTCCTACTTAATGTCGCATTACGATCCATCCTCGTGACCTGTCTAACCCTTACACACGCAAGATAACCAACACCTCTATATACTTCATCATACCACTTTACGCTCATTCTGTCTTCAACACTTTCCTTAGGTTCCTTCCTCCTACATTTTCTCTTGAGTACTCTTTAACTGCATACACAATTCGTAATCCCACACCTGATATCGCGCAAAAGCACATTTTCACCATGACATCTTCCCCTTACAAAGCTTGTCAAAACCATAATCAGAGGAACAACAAGTGTGGCTTGTATCATTAGTACATCAATCATTTCTATTAACGTCTGCTGTATGAACAGTCCGATATATTAAAGATTAACATGTTAAAAGAATAAGGACGCATTTCACCTTGGTTATCTTGTCTTCTGTTTTAACTAGGTTGATGTAATTATTGACATAGGCAGCTGTCATTATTGATAAATGCTTTAAGTATGTGCTGTCATTAATGATTACAAGCTGCAACTAGGAGGCTGTCATTAATGACTACAAGCCGCATCTGAGCTGGTGTCATTAATGATCAATACAATACCATTCTGTACAAGAAATCGTACACTGGGTAATAATTCTTGAACGATTATAAAGCGTCTAATGCCAACCTAATATTACTATGTAGACTATCAGTGTGTTTGCCCTCTGAACCACTATAAAAGTTCGACTGTGGTGATTAATGAATACGAAACTTATCCGACCAAGAATTCTTAAATTGAATAATCACCCGTCAAAATACTTTCGAATCAACTGTCAATGCTACGACGGAGACCATGAGTGCGTTTGATACACTACAAAGTTGAATCGGGAAGCATGTGAGATTATGAACTTAAGACTGAGTGGGTGTCACTGATACCTTTTCTCCGCATTAATTCCCACAAAAAAAGGACTACAGAAGTCGACACTGCCAGAAAATAAAAATATATATGCACATATAAAGTATTTAGCGGACACATACTTACCTAGGTCACAGTAGAGACAAACGACCCAACGGTCAACCTTGACTGATTCATAAATAAGATACTGTGAAGCCAGTTGCCAATTACCCATCCTCGTTGCCATTAGCGGACCATCATTGTCATTCTTACCAAAGTTTGTTCAATGATAACTCTAATGTCAAACAAGCCAGTTTAAGATTTTAATGTACTCCTTAAAGCTGTTTAATGAGATGTCTTCAGAGAAAGGGAGAAGAAAATGTGGAAAAATCATGGATGAACCTTTCTATACGTCATTGCTACCTCTTCCTAGAAGAACTCTGAAATCGCACGAAAACAATCTGAAAATGATGCCAATCGACCCGTGAATGACTCTGCCAGACGTAGGACTACAACAATGAACCACTTAACAAACATGACTATCATCCACTGTTAAAATCGAAGTGATTTGTTTGACTGCAAGTTACTGTTCGTGGCTGTGGCGTACCAACTGGTCTCGCAAAAAAAAAAAAAGGCGTAACAACCAACTACATAACATTGTTAAAGTTAGGAAAACTCGTTTAATTACATGATAGCTGCATTATGAAACTTTCTTAGCATCATCTTTCAAAAGTTTCCGTCTAATCTTCCCCGTTTCTTCTTATCTCACACTTCATGCTTCAACTTTCTTAGTTCATTTTCTAGTTTCTCGCCACTTGCCTTTCACCTCCAGCTCTTGTATCTGGACTGGTAGAAACTTTTATCATTATTCCCGAGTGTTTATATTCTATTTCCCGAAGGAAATAAAAATAAGGCAAGCATCAAGGCAAAAGAAAGAAAAAAGCCACTAACGACGAATGAGATTAACAATTTGAGTAATAATACTATTAATATTAATACTAATAATGAATGGAAAATATCAACATTCCTCAAGCAATCACAATGACCATTTTCTTTTCTCTTTTCAGAATGCTCAGCATGGCAACCAGAGCGATTCGCAGCATCATCGCGTTTTTTTTTTCTTTTGCTATTGGAACGCACAACAACTGGATTGAAAGGAAGACATTCAGTTGCCAGTCGAAACATGAACATCGTACTACAGGCACCTGACCCCTCCTGGCGATGGAGCGTCCCTTTAACTTTCGTGTAGAACTTACTGGAAATCTGCGCATCCGAACGTAAACGGTGGGTTAGGCTTATACCATTTGCCAAGCAAGAATATTCTTACCGTCATACAACAGACATGTTAACTCCGTATTTCCCTTCATACTATGGCATTCGTATGGGAGGGGGAATATCTTAATGGATGTTAATAGTCAGCTCATCAAGCATTACGATATTCTTTATCATCGATTCATGTCTGTAACTTTCTCTTCAGGTATTCTAGAGATACAGGAACAGCCAGATACAAGCTGGTGTTACTGATACGGTAAAATATGTAACGAAACAGAACACACAGGACGGACTATTAATCATACACAAAGAAAGAGCAAAACTACCTGACGAATCATGAGATAAATAACGATGCTAGATTCTAGTTGAGGATATATATATATATATATATATATATATATATATATATATATATATATATATATATATATATATATTCCTATGGGTCCACGGGAAAATGAAACAATAAGTTCCCATTTTTCCCTGTGGACTCATAGGAATATACTTGATTATGCGCAAAATTGTGATCCTTTCCAATATATATATATATATATATATATATATATATATATATATATATATATATATATATATATATATATATATATATAATATATATATATATATATATATATATATATATATATATATATATATATATATATATATATATATATATATATAATACCTTACAAAAGCAAGGATACGAATTGCTGCTATTTGTGTTGGAGCTGGGTATGTAAACCGTTCGACAATGGAGCGTACTCAGCTTGCACGTAATATGGTAGCGGTACGAATCCTTGCACTTGGAGGGCATTAGGTTTCTTTAACTTATCTATCTATCTATCTATCTATATATATATATATATATCTTTCTTTTCTTTTCTTTTAAACTATTCGCCATTTCCCGCGTTAGCGAGGTAGCGTTAGGAACAGAGGACTGGGCCTTTTTTTGAATATCCTCACCTGGCCCCCTCTGTTCCTTCTTTTGGAAAATTTAAAAAAAAAAAAAAAAACGAGAGGGGAGGATTTCCAGCCCCCCGCTCCCTCCCCTTTTAGTCGCCTTCTACGACACGCAGGGAATACGTGGGAAGTATTCTTAATCCCCTATCCCCAGGGATAATATATATATATATATATATATATATATATATATATATATATATATATATATATATATATATATATATCATTCTTCAAATGTAGTGAAGAAGGAATAACACCTAGAAGCCGATAAAGGAAGCGGAAGTAGCGTGTCTAAAAATCATTTCCTCTATTGTTATTTTTCAAAAGAGGGAAAAGGGAAGGACCCTTACATGGACTGTTCCTCTGAGCATCAGTCGTCCGTTAATTAACCTTGCTAAAATGCGTAAACGAAGTGCAAACAGTTCCATGAATCAACACATGCACCCTCGCCTACCACGGCACAGACAGCAACTGGACACATGAGACAATACACGTAGAGGGAACATCTACAGGCCATCGTAAGGTTGGCCAGGTAACTCAGGTGACAATTACATGTACCCGGTCATTCATGGTAGTTACGTAGTATCAAGAGTCAGGTTAGTGGTAAATTACCACATCCTGAGTATCCAAAGCTCAAATCGACCTTCTTATTCCGGGCATATAAGATCAAAACACGACTAGCAGAGTTACCCCAGAAAGGTCAGGTAAATTTCAAGTCAACGAAGAAAATGTCATTACTTACAGGGGCAACTATTGGAATACTTAGAATTACATCAGAGGTAAGAGAAATTCAAGAAAAAATAAAGTGAACACCATACTATCATTTAGCCTGAAAATATGACCGCTACTGAAATCTTTAAGCAAATCTAAATTTTCAACGATAATTGGCAGAACTCAGGGTAATAAATAGTTCCATCACTTTTTGTTTATGAAAGTCAACGTCACAACAAATATGCACCATCACTTAGATCTTAACAAATCGGCCTATGTTGTGTGAGGTTAAAAGAATGCAAGTCTCGATGAATTTCACCAATGTCCATTAAACCAACTGTTTCCATTCTTTTTTTTAAGAATTTTTCTCCACTAAACCCGAAATTCCTTAACCGCCTTCCATCTAAAATCTCAAGTTCAACACAGTAGTGCAACACGTTAATCCTGAATGACTACTATATTCATGGCAATACCTAATAGAGTGACCTGTGTAAAATACAGTATAAATACAGTCCAGCTTGAATTAACATTATCATTACACTAATAATGTTTTTTTTATTCACGACTGGAACATTTTAGATCAACACCACCACCAACATGATGACTCACGCACACCATTAACTGCCACTGGTGTCCCAGCTAGGAAATGGTTAAGCGATACCAGTCCACCATTCCAGATGGTGCCCGCTCGTTGAAACCTTAACGACGCAAGCAATACCCCTAATCTGAATATCTTCACCTTTACCCACTGGAGATAAGAACGGAACACACGTTCAAGTGGGAGGATTATCATAAAGGCTAATTAAGCGAAAGGAAGACGCGAACACAACTGGAATTAGCGACTGTAAGAGTACTACATACATCATCCCTCAATCCATGTATATTTATATCATTCTGGTGAGTGGATCAGACATATCACTCACCCACCCTCCTTCCCCACCACACACACACACACACACACACTTTTCCAAACTAAGAAAACGTCAGCGATATATATATATATATATATATATATATATATATATATATATATATATATATATATATATAAGAGCATGTACACCAATTCAAACTACAAATCCACTGTGCAAGACTAACATTTAGAGCACCAGAGAAACAGTCATCCTTCACGACATCACATGTAAACAACACAAGGCGGCCAATAACCCGTACGTGAAATTACATCGTCAGATGAACAAGTGAGTCATGATGAGAAGGCACCTACTGCTGCCAGATGAACATCTGTACACAACATTCCTCCAGGTGTGGAAAATGGAACGCGTCAAGATAACACCACCTTCAACCAGGAGGAGCCAGGTCGGGTTACTGGGAAAGCGTCGCGCAGAGGCATATCTAGGGAAATACAGCCTATGGCAACCAACGAAATTGCGCCCCTGGCTTGATTAAAAATGTACATACAGTGGATGTAGAGAAAAATATACAGTGTAATTATAAACCGCTGGAGAGTTACGCCAAACTTAAATTCATGGAGACTCTTAAACTTATTTGATCCAAATTGTAACGTAAAAGCAGTAATGCAACTAACAGTAGCAAAATATTACTATACCTGAAAAGTAGGCGAGTTTCTTTTTTATCTCACAAAACCAAACCGTTAAAAAATGTCAATCGGGCAGCATGTGTCAAAACACAAACCTGTCGAGTGGCGCCCAGGGCACCTGCCCTACCTGCCATACCCTAGATACGCCCAGGAACACGAGGTTGCTTGATCTGTTACTTTTTTCCCTGTGGAGAACGTTATCCCCCCCCCCCCCCCCCCGCGCTGCTGGACCAAGGTCATGAGGGGTTTCACCGGGTTTAACGGCCAACGACCAATGCGGGCGGTCATTAGGCCTGGCGAGTGGAGGGTTTAACTATACGGTTCAAGCTAGAGAAAGCCTCAAGCGCGGGGGGGGGGGGGGGGGGGGGGGGGTTTAAATGTAAGTACGTAAGGTTTGGAGTATTTCAAACAGAAAAAAAAGCTGCCCTGAGGGGAAAAAAAAAACGCCATTGTCTTTATACGATCACATCAGGGCCTACTGACACACCTAACCCAGACTGAGCCTTCACATCAGAAGGCCTTGTTATTCTCTGCTTCGCTTCATTAAGACTCCATGACTTTTAAATGTCGCCAGCACCTCGCCTTGCGGTTGCACGGCCTCAGGGTTAACTGGTGGTTTACTTGTGCCTTCGAACATCACCTGATGACCGTCAGCACCATGTCAACACCTGTCATCCACCACTACCCATCTCTCTCTCCCCAGCATCATATGCTGACACCACCACGCTAAGCTGGAGTAGCAGCCCCCCCCCCCCCCCCACACACACACACACACACACACACAGACAAGGATACCGCGTCAAGTTCCACTTTCTCTGCCTGTCACAAGACGTCTTTAGCAGCACCTCCGGCAAGTGGAGGGGGAGCGGCTGCTGTCCCCCCCCTCCCCCCATACCCCTTCCTTGCACCATGTAAAGTGCCGCTAACGACACCATGTCAAGTGAGAGCCTTACGTCATTCCTTGACCCCACTGCTCCTCCTCCGCGTCAAGGATGAGGGTCTTCCGAGGCCTGAACCTCACCTCACCCTCACAATGCCTCCTCACACTCATGAAGGGAGATGTCTACACGTGACTAATCGCATATTTCTATCTCGTTTCAGTAAAAAGGAAACTCTTCCTTTTAAATTCAGCAGATGAATGAGAAGGTTTCAATGGTACTGCTCATAGCTAATAAATCACTGACATGCGAGATTCGATACAAACTTAAAATATTTTAAGTCACTTCTTACGTTCGAGTAATATACTTCGTATCTCTTAATCATCCATCAAAAAACATACCATCCATATATATATATATATATATATATATATATATATATATATTCCTATGAGTCCACGGGGAATATCTTGATCACGCGTAAAATTGTGATCCTTTCCAATATATATATATATATATATATATATATATATTGAGGGCAATATTGGGAGTCTGTAAGGATGTATGAGCTTGGAGATGGGATCAGTTGTTGTCCAAGAAGTAAGCGATGACGTGAGAAACTAAATGGGATGTAAACAAATGATTGATCGAATGTTTTTGTTAAATTGGGAAAAAAAGTAAAGTAAATGGTGAATAAAATAGGGTTATTAGTTCTAGGTTAGCATAATCGAATTGGAAGGTGAAAATTAAATGAAATATAAACTGGAGGAAGTTAGGTGTTTCAGACGTGAGACGTGATGGTGGGTGGAACCTGAGTCGAAGTGGATCAAAGGGTAGCTCAGGTGGGTCAGAATTTTGGACTTGAAACAGTGGGTGGAAGTGAGAACTTATCCCGGAAAGCAAAAAGGATTATCTTGGACATAGCAGTTCCAACAATTGGGTTGATGCGAGGTCGTGGTGCAGGATAGTGTGTCGCAGGAGACTGGATGGAGAAGTCGATGTGACAATGGCTGGTGCGGTGGTATGTCAGTAGTAACGTAAAGCAGATGTGGTGGAAGGGAAAAAGCGGTGAGAGAGAGCAAACAAACATGTGTTAAATCTGGCCACACGTGATCCATTCGCGGAAAGATTTGATCAGAGGATAATTGTGGGAGTTGGAGGAAGGGACAAGAAGGGAACCAAATCGACGGTTATGTAAAGTAGCATGAAAAAATTGTGGACGTCGGGCCACACAAAGCTGAAGAGGGTCAGGAATAAGGAATAGGTGGCGTTCCGGTAACACTCGTTTGACAGCTGTTGTCAGTGGATGTCAAGGTGTTGAAGCGATCCGCGTGGTTAACATGGACTTCTGTTAGGTAATTTGTCATTGCGTTGTAGGAAGGTGGTATAATGATGTAGGGGTGTTGGGCCATTCTTTCGTCTGTTCTTGCCTAACTCGAAACGGAGAGACAGCGACAAAGTATAAAAAAAAAAAAAAAAAAAAATATATATATATATATATATATATATATATATATATATATATATATATAGCATTAGTTAGACGGCCTTGGTTACCGCGTCAGTTACCCGTGCCGTCTCAGCTAACATTAAAAAAGATATATGTATGGGTCAGAGGTTTATCAGGGAGAGGAGCTAGACTCAAGCGCTTAACGCCTCTGTATTACAACAGTGACGGCCCAATGGATGATAAGAAATGTCTTATCGCCAGGTTTATGTTTCACGCTGTGAGCGTGTACTACTGTATAATAACACGATGATAAAGAGATAAAACATATCCCTTACAGCAGTTCTTAAAACGCTATTCTTTTTTTCCTTTCTCTTTACAACTGTTGTGATTACAGATTAAAAAAGGTTAAGGCGAGTCATGACGAAATGTAGTCTCTGAAGGATGGATCACTTTCGTGTGTGGCTGTGATGGCTACGTGTCTGGGATCCTTAACCGTGTGAGCCACGGTTATATGTTTTGAGTTGTATGATGAATATTGGGGGATGCTCAAAGAATGTCTTGAGCTCTTAGCGAGAATGGGAACAACAAGACAGACACAAAACAAGAAGTCATACGTGAAGAAACAAAAAACTCGGGTCGTAAACAAAATGAATTTACTATCGCAATGTTTATTCTTTTTGACGAATCACTATAAACACGATGTGGTGAATACAAATTATGGGGGGATTCCTGTTTGAAGAGCATTAAGTGAATAATCCGAAATATAATAAATAATACAATAAATATAATGATGGAGAGTGAGTTAGGGCGGCCATGGGCGTCAGCAGACGGTGATGGTCGTGGCGTGGACCTCCTTGTCTTCATATCTTAACACACAAGTGTAGTCTCCAGCGTATCTGGTCAGGAAGTTGTGGAAGACCAGGTAGGAGTGAGGCAGGTGGCTGCTGCCGCCTAGGGAGTACACGAAGGAATTATCCTTGGACCATCTGGCCACAGTGTCACCTGTGGGGTTCCGCCACTGCAGCTGGTAGTGGTGCAGGTCGTCCGTGGTCGACGACACCTTGCAGAAGACGAAGGCTTCTTCCATGTAGCCAACGTTGGCCTCCGTGCCGTTGACGATGTCCACTTGACCCGACCACTTGTGGTGGAGGGGCAGCGAGGTCGAGAGGCAGGCCAAACACAACACCACTACTGCTACGCTCGCCATCCTCCACACTATCCTCCTCTCCTGCCCTGACATCTTTGATTCTGGTGATGAAGTTGTGAGCACAGTTGCTGATGGAGATGTGACAACAAGTGGACGACCCGACCAATATATATGTATACAGCTACACATGACGTAAACAAGACGGACCAGTACCGTTGTGCATCACAAAACCTGCGGACGTTTCTTGGTAACACGGACGTGACGGTGGCTTCCCCCGCTAACCCCTCACCCTTTGCCCAAAGCCTTATCTGCTTCTAGTGATGTCACGGTGTCTGATGGCGACATCCGCGTAGCGTTATTATGCCTTTCTAGTTAAGGTAATTTTCGTGCAGACGACATCCATGAGGAAGGTGGGTACTAAGGACTGGTAGATGTTTGTGACTGAAGAAAGTAACATGTCCTTAAAGTAAGAGAGATATAACCCGTGTTATAAAGTAAGAGAGATATAACCCGTGTTATAAAGTAAGAGAGATATAACCCGTGTTATAAAGTAAGAGAGATATAACCCGTGTTATAAAGTAAGAGAGATATAACCCGTGTTATAAAGTAAAACGTGCTTATGAGGTAACAAGATCAGTAGACCAGAAGCTGTAGTCACTGCAAGGCTGTAAGTCCTACTGGCAGTACTGGGAGTGGTCGGAGATATAGGCACACACTACATCATCATCATCATGTCTTTCAATACGATAAAACAAGATACAACTTTTGAAGGATACGTTCAAACAAACCCAGCAAGAAATGGCATAACATATTGTAGATAACAAGGTACTCGAAATTCTGCGAATATATCCACTCTTTCCATCAAGACGATGAGTTTACGAATTAGACTAATAAACCAATAAGTAACATCTTATGTTATAGTTATGTAGACAATGGGGGTCTGGTAAAGACCCTTTGTGACCTCTGTAATTCAACTGGCTCCACGGGGAACAGGATGAACCCGGGATGCACATTAAGCAAGCTACTGATTGCGGCAAAATCTTATCTAGTCTCTTAGGAATTAACAATCCATACATAAATCTTCTGCTTTACAATGCCTTTCATACATAGAGGCTACAGAACACAAGACAAATGATCATTACTAACAGTCTTCCTTCTCAAAATCAAGGAAAATAAAACAGGAATCACTGGACAGTTAACCAGTACACCAAGTGTCTTGTACAGTACTGGAGGGTTAAGACAGTTTACCTGTACAACATTAAGGTGTTCTGCCTTACTAGCGGTTTACCTGTACTGTCTGGCCACTGCCTCCAGCAACTCACATACAGGCTGTGGTATCGGGTCTATCCCGGCCGGACAGGACCTCACTAAGGGCGATAAAGTGATAAAGATTCACGCGCTGCGACGTATGGCCGGGAGTCTCCCGTAAATCCAACAACGGTATGTACTTAGTGATGACTATCATATTCCCCCCCTTCCTCTCCAGTCTTACTGTGTCACATTCCCTTGTGTGTGCCCCTGTCTTGCCTCACCAGACGGCCCACAAAGTCCCATCCTCCCTCCTGTGGTTGGTGTATACCTGGCGATACGGACACGCCTTCTAGCCTACAGTGCCTGGCGATGTGTGTATATCTACTTGCATGTTCAGTTCAGGCTTGTGTTTATTTTACTACGGCGGGTGAAACGCGTTATCTGGGTTTATCTTGGCCAAGCGCTCGTCATATGTCTGTCTCGAAGCCGAACTGTTATCGTGAGTCATTTTTCTCTCCTCGGGGTAACCAAGAGCTGGCCCGCCTCCTACATCCTGGTGTGATGTGCACCCCAATTCGCGCTACCGGTATACCCCAGTGCACACTCCCAGTACGCACCCCAATACATCATAGGGCCGGCGGCGCCTGGCTCAGGGTTCCTGTTACATCCTCAACACCAGCGATGGTCACCATCGTTAACCAACACCAGCGATGGTCACTATCTTTAACCCTTTCAAGTGCAACGATACCATCCTTTCAGCACGATGGTACGACCCTTGATCACGATGGTACGATCCCAGAACACGAAGGTTGGATACATCTAAGCACCAACACCAAAAGACACAGATACACCTGTCTATGTATGAACCCCAAGAGACATACATATATCTGTGTAAGCACCAACCCCAACAGACATAGATACGCCTGTCTATGTATCAAACCCAACAGACAAATACATCTGTCAGTGCCGTATATACAGACGAAGCAACATGGACTACAGAGATAAGATGTTTGCCACCCTGGGAAAGAAGGCGTTAGGTAATAACCATTATGAAGTTATGATACCGTGTCGTTAAAGTGTTCTCTCTTAACATTAATCAGAGGGTAATGACCCATCGTGGGTTATGGCTTATGGCTCACTCCAAACACACAACAAGGAGGTTACCGTAATGGGTGGGTTGATCCATGGATGTCGTCAGGGTCTGGCAAGCGCCAAGTCAATTGATGAAGACATATGAAGAAACAACGTCATGTGATGTAAATACAGTGACTTCGTTTGGACTCAATAACATCAAAAGGATCACAGACAACTATTTGTTAAATCTGTCCAATTTATTAATAATCACCGAAGGAAATACATACAATATTACAGAATAAATAGACATGAGCAGGAGATTCTTGTCAGAGAGATAATTAAAAATGTTTTGATACAATAAATATTAAATAGATGAAGGATGAGTTAGGGCGGCCATGGGCGTCAGCAGACGGTGATGGTCGTGGCGTGGACCTCCTTGTCTTCATATATTAACACACAAGTGTAGTCTCCAGCGTATCTGGTCAGGAAGTTGTGGAAGACCAGGTAGGAGTGAGGCAGGTGGCTGCCGCCGCCCAGGGAGTACACGAAGGAATTATCCTTGGACCATCTGGCCACAGTGTCACCTGTGGGGTTCCGCCAATGCAGCTGGTAGTGGTGCAGGTCGTCCGTGGTCGACGACACCTTGCAGAAGACGAAGGCTTCCTCCATGTAGCCAACGTTGGCCTCCGTGCCGTTGACGATGTCCACTTGACCCGACCACTTGTGGTGGAGGGGCAGCGAGGTCGAGAGGCAGGCCAAACACAACACCACTACTGCTACGCTCGCCATCCTCCACACTATCCTCCTCTCCTGCCCTGACATCTTTGATGTTGAAGAGGTGACCACAATTGCTGGGGAAGTAGATGCTAGATAGGTGACCACAGCTGCTGGTGGTGCAAGTAATGGAGATGTGACCACAGCTGCTGTTGAAGAAGGTGCTATAGATATGGCTATCCTTGCTGGTGGAGCAGGTGCTGGAGGCGTGACCACAGCTGCTGGGAGGCGATGAATGGAGAGGTGGCTACAACTGGCCGACCCGTCCAATATATAGCCACAGGTGACGCAAGGAACGCAGAAACGGTACCGTTATGCATGACGATATCTGGAAACGTTTCTTGGAAGCGCGAACGTCAACAACGAAGCGACCAGACCTTATCTGCTCGTAGTAGATGTTACGTCTTCTGGCCAGGCAGATCCGTGATACGTAATCTTACGATTCTCTGGCAAACGTTGACATGCGAACAACACCCATGACCCATGACCATTCCACTGCAATAGCACGTCTACGCATCATTTTATTCTTTAAAAGTTTCCTGCTTAATTTCATGCTAATTTCTCTGGTTGTTCCATCTCTGCATCTTTCGAGGAATTGTCCAATGCCCACTTCATCAATCCCTTTGACAAACTTAATAGTGATGAATCACCATTTCACTCTTCTCTCTTCCGAGGTGTCGTCGAAACATCGACGCACCTCCAACAGTCTCGAAAATACCGACGTCCTTCCCTACCATGCCTACACGCCAGGAACTGGCCTCATCAATACCCAGTACACCCGGGGTAGGACTCGCGTGCCAGACCCAACCACACGACGCCAGTCTTTCTCCCAGCCACGAGACACCAACACCTTTAATTTCACATGTAATATCTCCTGTGCTATAATCATACTCATCATCAAGAGAGAAATAGAGGTGGGTACATAACTTTTCAAACATCTTTGTATGCAGAGGTAACCATTACCAATTTTGTTTACTAAGATTAACATCCTCAACAATGCGTTCTATTAATCTAACAGGATTACTCATGATAGCGAAATAGATTATATAAGTGAGAGATGTTTCTATCAACCTATACATACACCGAGTGCACACGAATGCGCGTGCTGGCCTAAGCCACCGTGTGTGTGTGTGTGTGTGTGTGTGTGTGTGTGTGTGTGTGTGTGTGATGCTGGCAGAATGGGTACAAAGGTATATGTGGAATGTCCGACGGTTTTATCACACTGACGCAAACTCATAGAGACGTAAGCAATGTGGGGGAGACATTGGCACTATCCTGGATTTGACCGTCCGGGTGCGCGCCATTCCTGCACCGCACGCCACAGCTGCCACATACCACCGGAATCCTATTTTATGAATGAAGGCGTCGTATCAGCCGCGCTGAGTAACCAACACTGGAGACGCGATGAAATAATCTTGATAACCGATACTGCAATCTGTGTGTGAGAGTGTCGCACGGACCGCGGCGGCCTCTGGAGGGGCTGCAGGTATTAATCACTTTCCTTCTTGATAAGAGTTGAGTATTGCACGTCAGGCGTGGCAACTACCAATCACCACGGGCGTGGGAGAGAGAGAGAGAGAGAGAGAGAGAGAGAGAGAGAGAGAGAGAGAGAGAGAGAGAGAGAGAGCTCACTGCCCACGTCTCCGGTACCGGCGCCTTCCTTACCACCTCTGGGTCAGGTGGGCACCAGTGGCTCCGTGTGTTCCAAGAAGAGTGACGTCATGCGCCCTGTCTTGCTCTAGCGCCGGTTAGGCATAATAGGTTTTCACGTACACTCCTGAATATATATATATATATATATATATATATATATATGCTTTGTCGGACTCCGCCTGCTAGGTTTGGTCGCCCCTATTCTGACGTCATTCACACCAGGGAAAGAGCGAATCGGGCCATGAAACTCTTCCAGTTTCCCTTCTCCTTGAACTATCCTTTCTCTAATACTTGTTCTCTTTCTCGTGCAGAAGACATCTCTCTTAATCCTGCCTGCATGTGTCCCTGCCATCAAGGACTGGACGCGAAACTTACATCTGGGTACAGCTTCCCATGGTTACTGTGAGGATACCAGCCGCACGAGGATTGAACGTTATGATAATGCCTTCTTCCCTCAAAGCTGTGAAAGTCTTCTTTCTTTCATACCTTCCTCTCATCCCTCTACCATTAAACAGTCAACAGACACATAAGGGGGTACTCACTAATGTCCTCATTCATTACCTTAGCATATTTTCCTTTCACTCAAGATGGCCATGGGTGGGGCATGTTTTTCCCGTCTCATGTTAACCACTATATATATATATATATATATATATATATATATATATATATATATATATATATATATATATATATATATATATATATATATATATATATATATATATATATATATATATATATATATATACACACACACGTATATATATGTGTGTGTGTGTGTGTGTGTGTGTGTGTATGTGTGTGTGTGTGTGTGTGTGTGTGTGTGTGTGTGTGTGTGTGTGTGTGTGTGTGTGTGTGTACATGAAAATGAATCAGCTCAAGTTGTACATGTTCCAAAATTACCGTCGCCAATTAACTTTCCTTAACTTCCAACATCTAGCGAAGGAAGCATGAGGTGAAGTGCGTCTTACTGGGCAGACATCGTGACATCACTAGAGGCAGATAAGGCCGGGTGTGTGTGTGTGTGTGTGTGTGTGTGTGTGTGTGTGTGTTAGCCACCGTCACGTCCGTGTTACCAAGAAACGTCCGCAGGTTTTGTGATGCACAACGGTACTGGTCCGTCTTGTTTACGTCATGTGTAGCTGTATACATATATATTGGTCGGGTCGTCCACTTGTTGTCACATCTCCATCAGCAACTGTGGTCACAACTTCACCACCAGAATCAAAGATGTCAGGGCAGGAGAGGAGGATAGTGTGGAGGATGGCGAGGGTAGCAGTAGTGGTGTTGTGTTTGGCCTGCCTCTCGACCTCGCTGCCCCTCCACCACAAGTGGTCGGGTCAAGTGGACATCGTCAACGGCACGGAGGCCAACGTTGCCTACATGGAGGAAGCCTTCGTCTTCTGCAAGGTGTCGTCGACCACGGACGACCTGCACCACTACCAGCTGCAGTGGCGGAACCCCACAGGTGACACTGTGGCCAGATGGTCCAAGGATAATTCCTTCGTGTACTCCCTGGGCGGCGGCAGCCACCTGCCTCACTCCTACCTGGTCTTCCACAACTTCCTGACCAGATACGCTGGAGACTACACTTGTGTGTTAACATATGAAGACAAGGAGGTCCACGCCACGACCATCACCGTCTACTGACGCCCATGGCCGCCCTAACTCACTCTCCATCATTATATTCATTGTATTATTTATTATATTTAAAAAAATCTATACAATATCACTTTAACTGGAATCTCTTATTAGTGTATGGTTTAAAATGCTACCTGGTGTAATGAGAAAATTTCAAAATCGAAACATCATATACCTGGACTATAATTCTTTGATTACTTCCTTCATACATTAGTTATATGTTAGTTCTTTCATGCAACAGTTATTGAGCATCAATATTTCCTTCACACACACACACACACACACACACACACACACACACACACACACACACACACAACCCAGGCTCATAACACGATCTTTTTTATTGGTAATAATTTAATTACAGGCCTGAATGGGCCTCAAACAATAGTTCAACCCCAGATTTGCATTCAGCATGAAAAGTAGTCCCAATACTGAGGTCTTCAAGGAAACCTATTACCCTACGAAAAAATACTACTAATTGCAGGTAATAAAGAGGAATTTTTTCGAAAAAAGAAATTTCTTTTAAAAGATAATGACGGATAATATCCGATAATCATTTCCTAACACGACGTATCCGCAATAACTACAAGGTGAATCATAACACAATCTTTTACATAGTAATTATTCAATTATACATTAACTGATCCTTAAACAAACCTTTCAACCTCAGATTCGTAATCAGCATGGAAAATAGTCCTTATTTACTCAAATTCATTACCCTAAAAATAAATATAAAGAAATGCAGAAGACAGTTCACGGGAATTTTAAAACGAAACGTTTCCATACTTGAAACAATCATGGAATATATTTCATAATCCTTCATCTCGCCAATATATGTCCAATAATTACGAAGCGAGTAATGACACAATCTTAGTAAAACGTGATCACAAAAGTACATGTATTAATGATTCCCTAACATAATTTCAACCCCACACTCGTATTCAGCAGAAAAACAGCCAATATACTGAGGCTTTCAAACAAATCTAATTACTCTAAAACCTTTTTCTTTTAAAAATGGAACATAATGACACGGTTCTCTACTTGAAAAAAAAAAATCACAGAAAATATCAACAACAAAAAACCGAAGCAATGACACAATCTTTGTAATATTTAATCACAATTCTACAAGTCTCAATTGTACCAAAACATAATTTCACCGCCAGATTAGTACACAGCATGGAAAAAGAGTTCCTTACAGTGAAGTTCTCAAGCACATTCATTACCCTATCAAAAAAATACCACAAACATGCAGGTCATAGCCAAAGGAAAGGCAATTATTATGGTCGCAGTGTTGCGCTCAAGGAACCTGTGTCTTCATGCTCAAGGGTCGCACCGTCGTGCTCAAGCGCTTAATTAATACCTTAGGGTGGTAATGCAACTTCCGTTTCAAATTCATTTATCGCATAAAGCAATTCCCGTTTGTAACAAACATCCATACGACATTGGAAAGAGAAAATCCCCCAATGAATAATGACCAAAATAATGAGTGTAACGAGATCATAATTTGTTACTACTTCATAACGGTACACCATTGTGTACGCATCGGAAGCATCTAGAATCCCCATCCAATTAGTTGCGGGAGTTCTGCTGACATTCTGAGGGCAAGAAACAGATGCAGCTCCTGAGCCAACTTCTGGGAGGATTACAACCTTTGTGGCAAGCTTCAGGGATGGTTCATAGATAGTTACATGCATTGTAACAGCGTCAGGGATGGTTACAACCCTTGTGACAGCTTCAGGGATGGTCACAATCATTGTAACAGCTTCAGGGATGCTTAAAATCCTTGTGACAGCTTCAGATGAGGAGGAGCCTTCAATAAGACAATGAACCGTGCCTGCCTGAAACCTGTTAAGGCTTAAACAACGAACAGCTTCAACTTGGTGATGCCTGGCTGTTGTCCTTGAGGGGTAGGAAGGTAGTGCACACTGCTCTCCTTGAGGGGGAGGTGTTGTGCATCAGACGACTCGTGGACGTTGATGATGCTGGAGGCGACGAGGGTGTCCTCCAGGTAGGGGAGACACGTGTATGCCCCCAACTCTAGTCCTATCGAAATTGTGGAAGACGAGGTAGGAGCAGGGCTGAGAGGCGGCCCCTCCCAGACAGAACACTGGACGACCCGGCCGCCGCACACCGCTCAAGGTGTTCTAGGGGCGTCACGTCCGCCCAACAGTACACAATGGCCTCCTCCAGGAACCCTATCTTCACACTCGTGCCGTTGACGCTGGCGGCCTCAGCCCTCGACCTCTGTTGCTGACGAGGCAGAGAGGTTGAGAGGGACGCCATACAGCAGACTCCTACTGCTATAGCCACTACAGATGTTAAGGTGGACAGTCGGCCGCTAAACATCGTTGACATAGATGCAGATACAGTAGGTCAACTAATTTCTGATCCCATGACTGCTTCAGGTGCCTGTGTTACCACACGGAAAACTGTGAACTGAGTGCCCTCATGCCATATATATACATATATATATATATATATATATATATATATATATATATATATATATATATATATATATATATGTGTGTGTGTGTGTGTGTGTGTGTGTGTGTGCGCGCGTGTGTGTGTGTGTGTAACGTTGTATATAACCTTCAGGAACTATTCACGTACAACCTACGGAAATACACAAGTGAAAATCGTGCTACAAGTCGATACAGATCACGTTCATGAGGTATACATGCAAAAACGTCCGCAGGTGATGGTCAAAGCGCTTACCAGATAACGGGTAACTATACACACAGACACACACACACACACACACACACACACACACACACACACACACGAGTGACTGCTTTATGATAATATCTCTAATCGTTCAACCACCGTCAGTCAGAGAGACGCAAAACCCACAGCTTCTCAGAAACAGCTGAAGCAATACACGTGTCATGAATTATATATATATATATATATATATATATATATATATATATATATATATATATATATATATATATATATATATATATATTTTTTTTTTTTTTGCTTTGTCGCTGTCTCCCGCGTTTGCGAGGTAGCGCAAGGAAACAGACGAAAGAAATGGCCCAACCCACCCCCATACACATGTATATACATACGTCCACACACGCAAATATACATACCTACACAGCTTTCCATGGTTTACCCCAGACGCTTCACATGCCTTGATTCAATCCACTGACAGCACGTCAACCCCGGTATACCACCTCGCTCCAATTCACTCTATTCCTTGCCCTGCTTTCACCCTCCTGCATGTTCAGGCCCCGATCACACAAAATCTTTTTCACTCCATCTTTCCACCTCCAATTTGGTCTCCCTCTTCTCCTCGTTCCCTCCACCTCCGACACATATATCCTCTTGGTCAATCTTTCCTCACTCATTCTCTCCATGTGCCCAAACCATTTCAAAACACCCTCTTCTGCTCTCTCAACCACGCTCTTTTTATTTCCACACATCTCTCTCACCCTTACGTTACTTACTCGATCAAACCACCTCACACCACACATTGTCCTCAAACATCTCATTTCCAGCACATCCATCCTCCTGCGCACAACTCTATCCATAGCCCACGCCTCGCAACCATACAACATTGTTGGAACCACTATTCCTTCAAACATACCCATTTTTGCTTTCCGAGATAATGTTCTCGACTTCCACACATTCTTCAAGGCTCCCAGAATTTTCGCCCCCTCCCCCACCCTATGATCCACTTCCGCTTCCATGGTTCCATCCGCTGCCAGATCCACTCCCAGATATCTAAAACACTTCACTTCCTCCAGTTTTTCTCCATTCAAACTCACCTCCCAATTGACTTGACCCTCAACCCTACTGTACCTAATAACCTTGCTCTTATTCACATTTACTCTAAACTTTCTTCTTTCACACACTTTACCAAACTCAGTCACCAGCTTCTGCAGTTTCTCACATGAATCAGCCACCAGTTTCTCACATGAATCAGCCACCAGCGCTGTATCATCAGCGAACAACAACTGACTCACTTCCCAAGCTCTCTCATCCCCAACAGACTTCATACTTACATTTTCCTCACATCCTATTAGCGACAGAGTCAATTCCTTCCTGAGTTACCCACCCAATAACTTGTCAAACGAACGCTATAGTCTCACAGACAGTATACATTGTGTGGAACACATCATTCGAGAAACCTGAATGATCCTTGAGTAAGACTCAGCTCGGATCCAGCGAACCTACGGAAGTGGGCTTCAGTGGGTAAAAAGAATCTAAGGCCATACTGTTTGATATACTGTGTCACAGTGCACTAAATACTTGCATATAGGGGAAATATTTCACAGTGGTACCCTCATTACACAACCAGTGAACGTTTTCACGTTTTCCATGTTTACCTGAATACGTACGCACATAATACACGTACTACAATAACTAAATCATACGTACATGTGGATCATTACGTACGGAAAGAAACCTGTACCTACTCAAACGTTCACCGGGATCGAAACCTGTAGGTACTGAAACGTTCACTGGTATCGAAACCTGTACGTACTGAAACGTTCACCAATATCGAGGCTTGTAAGATGAAACGTTCATCAGTAACGAAAGTTATATGTACTGAAACGTTCATCAGTAACGAAAGTTATATGTACTGAAACGTTCATCAGTGACGAAATTTATATGTAATGAAACGTTCATCAGTGACGAAGTTTATATGTACTGAAACGTTCATCAGTGACGAAATTTATATGTACTGAAAGGTTCATCAGTGACGAAACTTATATGTCCTGCAACGTGGTATGGAAACTTGTATCGGCACCAAAGCGTGTACCTACTGAAACTAGCAGTACTGAAGCGTGTACCTACTGAAACTAGCAGTAGCGAAGCGTGTACCTACTGAAACTAACAGTGGCGAAGCGTGTACCTACTGAAACTAGCAATACTGAAGCGTGTATCTACTGAAACTAGCAGTAGCGAAGCGCGTACCTACTGAAACTAGCAATACTGAAGCGTGTACCTTCTGAAACTAGCAGTAGCGAAGCGTGTACCTACTGAAACTAGCAGTAGCGAAGCGTGTACCGGTTCTGAAACACCATATCGGTACTGAGAGTTTACTAGTCCACTTTCCAGTCTCTAGCTTTAACCTTGTCCTTACGTAACCACCCTAACAATAACTGCCCCAAGGATGTAACAAGCAATTAGTCTCCCGGCATGGTACAGTCTACCAGGGTACAGAGACAAATGGTGATCAGCACGGGAAATAAGTCATCCTGTTGTACCCCGCCACAGAATATCAAAATCATTTAAGCATCTGAGTGACGGGGAGAGAGAGAGAGAGAGAGAGAGAGAGAGAGAGAGAGAGAGAGAGAGAGAGAGAGAGAGAGAGAGAGAGAGAGGATAAAGCATAGGAAAACCTGTTGCTGTTCATGGGGTCAGGAAATGCCTCATGGACGAGTCAGGAGGAAGAAGTGAGTCGGTTCCTCGGCCGGGTTGAGGTGGTGTGAGTGTGAACATGTAATGATTTAAGTGTATGTTGTGTGTGACGCCTGGAGACGATGGGGCCATTTGACGCCACTGTCTGTCTGTTCCTGACGCTAACTCGTTCAGGCTGGAGAAGTAAACAGGTGCATATATATATATATATATATATATATATATATATATATATATATATATATATATATATATATATATATGATTATCTATTTGTTTCTAAATCATAAAACTTAGAAAAATAACAATACATTTGCATAAAGGTCGCACCAAGCTTGAGAAGCGGGAAGTGACTTTCTCTAGGGCGGGGACCCACGGCGCCTTAGGACTCCCAAGGGTAAAACTGGAACGAGTCTTTTGCTCCGGCTGCCGCACGATACTGGCTCAGCTGCTGCCTACTGGTGATAAAGATCGGGTCTTCCAGGCATGCTCTGTAATAACCACGAGTGAGGAAGGTAATCACATCCCCTCCTGACCCCCTAACTAGTCGCATGGTAATAATCAAATTCACTCCTCACTCCCCATTAGTCGAAAGGTAATCATAATCATAACTCTCAATTTCGCGAGACTTTTTTTTTCTTCTGGTGCAGTGATGGAAATAAACGCGTTCTTCCTTCGTGATGGAATCACCAGGCGTCTGACGCACTGCAGCTAAAGAATGTCCACTGCCAGCTTGGCTAGGGGTTGGAAGGCCCTCCTACCGTCACTGGCACATAAAAAGAAACACGAAGTCATCCTAGTACAATTCTCTTCTTGTCAACTTTCTGGGCTTCATCTCTGGTAGCCTCCCAACCCTTCGTATATATTTCAATACTGTTACCTTCCATATTCTCTCGTGTTACAAACATGGTTTCTCTCAAACTGCTCATAAAAATAGAAGCAGTTGTGAACTGTTCTTGGCTATCTCCATCCACAGAACAGGACAAATAAAAACAGCTACGGTGACCCCGCTCTATTCACACACACGAAAATAACTTTCCTTCCACGAACCTATTTCTAAGCATCCCAGAGAAACCTATCACAATCATCCGACTCGGATCTATTTACGGGCAGAGGATCCAGTAGCATTTACAATACACGGATCCCGATACAAGAGGAGGTTTGGTCAACTCGCCTGTGCTGGGTACATTTAGGGAAATGTTTTCCCCAACTTGTAAGCAAGAGCGGTGCCCGGTACGCCAGGGAAACGTTTACCTGTGGCGCAACGTGTTATTTTGCCTAGCTATCTTCCTCGCACATGTTATCTTTAGCTAGCTATATTCTTTGCGGGATGTTATCTTGATTTGCTTTCTTCCTCGCGGATGTTAAATTGGCTTGCCATATTCCCCGAGGATAAAATACAACGCTGCGGGCTTTGATTCCTGGGGGCGCTTCCACATAACCACAGAACACGTGTACGTACCGGCCACAGGGAAATCTCGACACATCAGTCCAGTTCACTTTTATGGCTAAATGGCCGACAAATGATACTAATAAAAAGAACTACAAATTTTCCCTCCACAGGTTATCTATGTCGACAGCGGGTGCAAAACATGAGTCCAGAGTTTAGGAAACGCCTCTCTTGCTTAGGTACGTCGAAATGCACTGGATGATACGGTTTTAATGGTCGAACCATAACTTCCCAGATCTCGGCTTAGGTGGCAGTTAGGGAGAGCACGGACGTGGCTAGTCTGTTAGGGAGAGCACAGACGTGGCGTTTGTATTCTCAGCCATCCTGAGCAACTTGCACAACCTAAAGCGCGATTCACTCACGGGCCACCTTGGGGTTCGAATCCTGGGCGCGGCAGTCCGCCCGTATCCAACCCCAGCCATTCGCCTTACTAGGGCTGGTCGATAAATGAATGCCCGTCTTAGGATGGTGCGTTCGTGCGTGTGTGTTTGTTTGTTGGTTGTTTTGCATATTTGTTTGTTTGTGTGTATACGTGTATATGCTGAAAACGACTAAGAAAAATGAAACACGGTATCGTATTAATCGCATTTCACTTTTCCTCGTGGCTATTAGCATATACATCAACACGCGCAGGCGACGCGAGTATAAAACTGTGCCGGTAACATTCAGACAGTACTGACACACAGGATCTTCAGGCTGGAATGTAAAGAGAAATCCTCCAATGGATAGAAAATTACCTACGTGGAAGGGAACGAAATGCAACGAGTCAGAGGACATACGTACGTCTCGAGCTGAGCTGAGGGAAGCAGTGGCGTGCCTCAGGGTTAAGTCCCAGGTCCACTGCTCTTTCTAGTCTTTATCGATGACTCGCCGGAAGGACTGGACTATCGACTGAATAGATTTGTAAATGATGCCAAGGGCACGAGGAAGAGAAGGAGCGGATGAGGATTGCGCCAACGGACGAGGGGAACTGCACAAACTCCAAACGTTGGTCTGGCAAATGGGTGATGAACGCTGGACCCGAATAAATGTAATGAGGACCGAGTACAATGAAAGGACTCGGTGCGAATTCAGTCCAGCAGGAAATAAGCTGAAGGATTATGCGTGTGAAAACGGCCTTGGCAGTCCACATCTTTTTACCTATCATCTCACCAGAGCACCAACTTAGAAAGTGAAAGGGGTCAAGACTGTCTGGTGACGTATATGAGAATCGAATTCAAGAACCTGGCTGACGATATGTTGAGAGCAAACTGTTCACTTCGCATATTACGGCAAGAATAAAGTCTCTACGTAAGAAGGATCTCCGTCTTACGCGGAAAGAAGGCTGGGTGGGTTGTCTGCGCCTGGACTGCCAGAATGAACCTGACAACGAGTCACACGGGAGGTTGGCCAAGACGCTGGATCTTCAGACGGGAATGTAGAGGAGACTATGGACGGTAGATCACCTTAGAGGAAGGGAACAAATGTCGCACGTCTTGCAAAGCCTTCTCGAAATGAGTTTGGCGTCACCGGTTCTGTGGGTTCTGTCCTACCACTACTGACGGCTCTTTATCTCGACCCACGAGAATGACAGGCTAGAGGGACTGACCTCCTCCCTGGATGTGTCCGAGGATGATGCCATATTCGTGAGAAAATTAAAGGGGGAAAAAAAAGGGAGGATTGCATCAATTTACGAGGGAACCTAAAACCCCAAAGTTGGTTGGACGCATCGCTGACGAAATTCACCCCTGAGTACATCAGGTAATGAGTACATCGGTGAGAGGCGCGTCTCCTCTTGCAGGAGTCTCTACGCGTTATTACAGACGACCTCACACCACCCACTGTCGCAACAAGGTTTGTGAGCCCCGGGGGACTATCGTGCACCTCCCTGGCGGGGCCGATCATACTACTCCACCGCACCTACACAACAACGTTTTTCTATTTCCTGAACATGAACCAGTTCTCGTGGCAGATATTACTTTTTCATATTAAAAAAAAAAAAGGTGTATCAGGTCCGCATTCTCCTCCTTTCATCACCATCACCCACCACAAATCCCTATCATTCAATAATACACCCCCCCCCCCCTCCAAGGATTTACAAGTTATAACTTTTCGATATTTCGTTTTTCAAATACTTCTTGGTAATTACTGACATTGTAATAAAAAAAAAAAGGTGAAATGAAGACAAAATTATACGGAGCGGGAAACGTGTTCATCAAAGACCAAAACATGGGCCACTGTACGCAACATGACACGTCTGTTTGACGCCGCTTAACTATAATTTACCTTACGACTGCCAATGTATTTCCAAACTGTCTGCTGTTACCCTGGGAACGGCCAATGTATTTCCAAACTCTCTCCTGTTACCCTAGGAACGGCCAATGTATTTCCAAACTCTCTCCTGTTACCCTGGGAACTGCCACTGTATTTCCAAACTCTCTCCTGTTACCCTAGGAACGGCCAATGTATTTCCAAACTCTCTCCTGTTACCCTGGGAACGGCCAATGTATTTCCAAACTCTCTCCTGTTACCCTGGGAACGGCCAATGTATTTCCAAACTCTCTCCTGTTACCCTGGGAACGGCCAATGTATTTCCAAACTGTCTGCTGTTACCCTGGGAACGGCCAATGTATTTCCAAACTCTCTCCTGTTACCCTGGGAACGGCCAATGTATTTCCAAACTCTCTCCTGTTACCCTGGGAACGGCCAATGTATTTCCAAACTCTCTCCTGTTACCCTGGGAACGGCCAATGTATTTCCAAACTCTCTCCTGTTACCCTAGGAACTGCCAATGTATTTCGAAACTGTCTCCTGTTACCCCAAGAATTGTCAATATATTTCCAAACTGTTTCCCGTTACCCCAGGAACTGTCATTGTATTTTCAAAAACTCTCCTGTTACCCTACGAACTGCCAATATATATTTTCAAACTGTCTCCTCATGCCACCTGGAATGCCAGCTTCCTCAAATGATCACCAAGACCACCAGTGTGTCGCGATGAGGGGAAACCCCATGGTTTAGTCTCGCCACACCTCGTGGTTCCGACATCCGGTACCATAAGACCCACCGGTTCGAATACAGGATCGTAAACCTATAACCCTAACTTGGCCACTTACATCCCGATACACAGATCAGTCGTAAGTAATCGTAAGTGGATACAAAGATAAACACACACTCTCTGTTGTTCCTCAAGGTCCAGTGTGCAGCGGTGGGCCGAGTTTTTCTGATACATTCCAGTTATACATGTGTGTGTGTGTGTGTGTGTGTGTGTGTGTGTGTGTTACTGGGAGTTTCACACTCGCGTTGCCCCATCTCTTAACCTTGTATATTTACGTATCGTATCGTAAATCGTATACATGTATGTACACACACACACACACACACACACACACACACACACACACACCAGCCAACCCATTTATCGACCAGCCAGCCACCAGAGGGGTGGATGAACACCTGGGTTGGATGTATGCCGACTGCCACGCTCCATGCGGCTCGGGCTCCGGGCTGGCCATCGCTGACTCGTCTCTAAGGCTATCCACTACACCACGTATGTGTTTGTGTGCGTGTGTGGGTGTGTGTGTGTGCACGGGTACAAGGTAATCGCCTTAAAGTGGTACTAACTGCGAATTTGGCAGCCATGTAGTCTTAAGGACATATATCACAACGGAACGACATCACAATCTTCGTTAAGGTTTCCAAGAGTGACCTGCTAAGTCGTAAGTCGGTAATGTGGTCTTGAGACTCAGATATCCTAGAAAATTCTGCTTTTATTACGGTAGGTTTCCAAATGGCATTTACTTGCCTGAGGTGAAGAAAAAAAAAATGCAAAAGATATTTCTGATTAAAGCTTCCCACCCACGTATCTGAGCGATGTCATTAACTATCGAGTAAATGGAACACGTAAATCAAAGGTAAATCAAATTAAAAACGAGTATGATCACGAATACAAAATAGTTTGAAGGGCAGCGCCACAAGATAAACAGTATACGCTAAACTGACACACGCTGGGATATCATTAAAGCGTAAAATGGTTGTTTCTAAAGCGAGAGGAGCACTGGAAAAAAAATCCTTTATGCCATCTTGCTAATGGCGCTATTCTGAGTCAATGCCAGCCAGAAAAAAAAAGAAGAAAAAAACAAGTTAAGTGCAGGAGTGTAGCTCTGGGAGAAGTGTGTGTGTGTGTGTGTGTGTGTGTGTGTGTGTGTACAGATAGAATGAAGGGGAGGGATAGGAGTAAAGGCTGAGAAAAAAAACTGGGGGGTAAATTGGAGGAGGGGGAGGTAGTGAGAAATCCCGCAACAACAACAACGGATATTAGTCAAGTCATGAGCTATGGACAACACAGCCATATATTCGTGTTGGAGGGGGGGGGGGGGGGGGGGAAATCCCGACCACATCGCTCACCATCGTCCTAAGAGGAAGAACGAATGACCACAAGAATCGACAAGCCGTATCAGAAATTACGTCCTAGATACGATAATGACTGATGGCTGCGCGCCAACCTTCCTTACTCCCCTTACAAAGCACGACGAATTTTTTTTTCTTTTTTAACTCCAGTCAAGTCCTTTTTACGGATCAAAAACCTTGATGCTTCACCTATCAATGCTGTAGACAAAAAGAAAAAAATAATTAGTATTAACTGCATTAATTCCATCATCATTACCTAACCCTAAACGAGGAGTTTTCAACCACTTATTTATCTCGACGTTAACCCTAGACTTCTTCAACGTAAGCCTAGCCTTTTTCAACATAGCCCTAACCTAAATTAAGGTAAACTTCGCCTTCATCACCGTAATCCTAGCATAAATCAAGGTAAACTTCGCCTTCATCACTGTAATCCTAGCCTAAATCAACGTAAACCTAGCCTTCACTGTTTAAGCCTAGCCTAAATCAACTTGAACTTAACCTTCTTCAACGTAAGCTTAGCCTAAATCATCGTAAACCTAGCCTTTTCAACACAGCCCTAGTCTAAATCTCAGTAAACCTAGCTTTCTTCACCGTAATCCCAACCTAAATCAACGTAAACCTAACCTTCTACGTAACCCATGGAATAGAGATTAGAAATCGTCGAAAAATAACCACTCCGTGATGTTTTTGAGCGAAGCAAATATTCCTATACACGAGCAGAACGTTATTTGTTACTGTTTAATGTAGTGCTATATCCACATTATTTTTTGAAAGGTAAAACATGCACATTATCTTTAGTACAGTGTAATTTCGAAAATTATTCAATAAACAGCAAAAACCCACAAGCCTTACCTAACATTTGCAACATCAATGAAGTATAACTAAAACAAATCTACCAAGTCATCTTAGTTCAATTATAAGAAATTCAATTCGGTTCTGTCCGGCTAGGTTCGTTATGGCAGGGTTCAACTTGGTTAGGTTAGGTAAGTTACGCGTGGCTTTAGGATAGGCATAACAAAGTAAGGCTTTGGCTCCGTTAGGCCGAGTGTGGCAAGATTCTGTATATCTAATTATATTTAGGTCTAACTTGGTTAAACTGATAGGTATGGTATGGCTAAGTTCATTTACGATACCCGCTTATCAAAAAACTATTCAATTTGATTATATCGTTATGCAGGTTCGTTTTAAAAAATCAACAGCTGTTGGTAGATAAATAAATCATCTAAAAAAAATCATTTACGAGGACAAAGTAAGTATCCATTTCAGGCAAAGATTTCACACTACAAAAAGCTACAGTTCATCGAGCGCGAATCAAAACCTGAAGCTGTCGAATTTTCCTTAGCAAGAACAGTCACGCAGTTCATAAATTATCCAAAATTTTCAAGATACCATATTCCATTACCCACGGTAAGCATTTGAGAAACAAACAAAACCCTTTCCCGAAAATGTGCAAGGAAGAAAGTGCTTGGCAAGAAGGGGACAATCCCGATAATCTAAAATCTTTCCGACTTATCTACAAACGAAGTAAGCCATGTAGGAGGAGGACAAGATTCAAGGCTAGGAGTAGTGCATAAGCTTTGTTAAGCCTTTATATTTTCATGTCTACGTACCTCCATTTTTTTTTCTTTGCTGTAACTTCAAACAAACATGGGAATTTGAGCATACAAACGCCATCAACATAATACATCAACAAATATGAAAATAGTAATGAACAAATCTTTCAATTTGGTCAAAACTGGATGCTGCTCCTTAACAAAGAAATGTTTCACAAGAAACGTAGTCATGTAATAAAACATACATATTAAGACATGAGAAATTGAGCATTCAAACGCTAACAACAAAATACATAAACAAACATGAAAAGCTTAATCAATAAATCTTACCAAGAGGTAAGCATTGGAAGCTGCTCCTAAACAAATAAATTTTCAACACAAAAGTATATTCATGCAATGAAACATACACAAGTTTACTTCGTGTCAAAAGTTCAACTCAGCAGATTCATATTATGAATTTCTTATACAACGGAACGCCAAGCATATGGGGACATTATGAATGTAGATATCATTCAACTGCAATAATATCTGAGAACTAACCTATCTATCATATTGATATTCTGGTTCTCCTATCCCTTTATGCAATAAATCAGTAATGGGGAAACTAAGCTTTACACGAGACTGGATGTGACACCTGAGAAATTAGAAATGATCCTGTTATATGAGCAGGTCTCCGCGCATCATCTACCGTACCAACTCGAACGATATTTCCAAAATTTGGGGCATTAGGCTTTATGACTGCCAGGGCCATTACGAATGTCAAACTCTTTCCAACCCACAATCAAATAATCTTGGATTCCAGGTGATCAAGAAAATTTCAAAACCAGTGTATATACACGCACCAAAATTTTCTATTCTAGAGCTAACATGTACTATTTGTTGCGATTTAGTATACCTTATGTTTAGAAATATCTGTGCAATGAATATTTACAGTCTATTCAACACATTCAAGAGACACTTTCATTAAACTATTTTGGTAACTTCTATTTCAAGACCATTTTTTTATTGTTGAAACCAGAGAGAACAGGTTAAGTTTACCTACCCTAGCCAGTCCAACCACATGTTTCCCTAATTCATTTGTTTTGAAATACACAATTTAGAGTTACCCGTTCAACTTGGAATACAGTAAATTTTAAGGTAATACTGTATTATACTTAAAAAAAAATAATGTATAAAAATTTCCAGTATCAAAATGAACCCTGCCTCAACCAAAAACAGTTGACATTCTTTGGTCTAATTTTGCTGAATATAAAAAAAATTGTTTTATCATATCTACGAGAAAAATATATGAAAATTCTGAATTTCTTTCCAAAAGTAGCAGCAAGTTATATATTTACTGAACTATACCAAGATCATTAGGCACTATTGCAGCACCATCAACACTTTCAGTGTGCTAAACATCAACCTTATCTACGAATTTAACATATTCTGACAACACTTTCTTGCTCTTATTAGTTCCTAATGTTCGTCATAAATAAATAAATAATAACACATTTCGTATTTAATGGTACTAGACGTGTTATCCTGGTGCTGGAAGAGGATCCATAGCCTCATACTTCTGCAGCAGCAAAAAATCCACGAAAATACAGTTTTCATCCAGAAACTTGTTTCTCAAGACCAAACCTTGCTCAGAACGAACTGGACAAGATTAGAGCTATTCCCACTTGGGGTCATACCTTTTCAAATAGCTTCGTTCGATATTCTAAGCCGTTTTTCGCTTCTTCCCCACCCAGACCCATGAACAAGCGTCTCGTGTACAGCACCGACAGGGATTATCTTGTACACACATTTTAAAACAAGAGGCGTTACTCAAGAATGTAATATCGGCAACACAACAACGTTAAGGCCTGAATAATAATTCTGCGAGTGACCATAGTCTAACAAATGCGTGTTTCCCAAAGTGGACTTGACCAACACTAAATTTTTTTCCCCTCCTTTACAAGGCGGGAAATCTGCATGGCCACGGGCCATCCCGTCAAAAAAAATAAATAAATAAAATAAATAAAAAAAATCTGGAAAGATCCCGGAATATCCTGGACAACTGATATCACTGAAACACGGCACATTGCCATCTCACATGTCTCTTATTAATGAGCATTCGGGAAGCAACAAGCAAGTTTACTGCTTTGGCTATGACAACAGCAACCGATACATGGAAACAACGTGTCATTTCATATGCTGGGAGGAAGAATGAAATGACCCTAACCTAGCAATCAAACTGACCTTACCAATGGGAGCAGGGTATGGGAAATCGTCCAAATAAATCCATCGTTCTTCATGTGCAACAACGGAAGTCCACAGACATAAATGGTCGCAATACCTGAAAACAAAATAATATTTTCAGTCCACTGTGACGTACGCCATCAAAAATATTGTCATTTCCTGTTGTTGTTGTTGTTGTTGTCCCAAACACACGACAGGACTGCTTTTCTCGAGTTTTATCCATTACTAAGAAACTGACCAGAGTATAATTTCCTTAAGTACAACTAGCAAACATCTATAAATCACGCGTGCATGAATTACCCTAAAAGTTTGATGTGCAATTCACCGAAAAACAATTTTAGATTCCATCACAAACACACGACTGCTGCAACTGGCCAGGGTTGCTGGGAGTCTGCAAGTTGCGTTCGAAAATATTTCAATTCCTTAGTAAACAAATGACAAATCTATATCAACTAATCTATGAGACATAACAATCCATTATTTGGCTTGCCGACAAACAATATTCTAATTTTAATAAGACCGAAAGACAATAAACTCCCATCACTTTCATAATTCATTCCGTTATTTTCACTTATTCGTACGGATTATCAACCCACCTATGCATAAGACTAATGTAGTTTATGAGAAAGCAAATAATAATACACAGGTAATACATTTGAGTAAATTCTATCCATGTTTACAGGGTAACAATGAAAATAAAACCAGACTCGAATGAGGGATGAATATCGATAAGCAATGTAAACAAAACTGTAGCTAAGCTGTGTGTGTGTGTATATATATATATATATATATATATATATATATATATATATTCAGAGACAGATATCTGTATGCTGAATACTAATACAATCCTGTCATTTCCTAAAAAGAGATGGAGGGATCTACGATCACTGAAATTACTCACAATTGCAAAGTCATTTCAATTTTACTTGGCAAAAAGAACGACTATCACGTGTATATATTTTTTCTTTACTGCTGGATTTCACTGCCAGGAAAATACGTCTAATGCCATTTTTTTAATTGCTTTGCAATACTTTTGAAAATATCGACTACAAGTTGCAAATCTATTCTCTTTAAGTTATAAGGGAAACGTACTGAATATTATTTTGCTTTTAATGCTACAGTACGAGAGAAACGTATCAAATATATACCACCCCTCCCCCCCACAACCCATCTTTTCTTTTTAGCCTACAAGAAAACGAAAATAAATCATTTAACAGGCTACATGAAGAGAGTTCACAGCTCCATAATCTTTACTGCTACAGTGTACAATATATGACCAGCTCTGCTGAACAGTAGACCAAAAAACATGGTTAAAACGTTCAATTCAACATTACGTCCAATCTAAGGATAACGTGTTAATGTTAGTTAGGCTACAATACAGTAACGACGTAACGAATGATATCGGGCACACAATACACAAATAAGGCACAGAAGGACAAGTGACAACTACAGAGTTAAGTTCACAATATCACACTGTTTATTCATATAAAACTGATGCAACTCTATGCTTGTCCTGTATGTACCTAATGATCCTCAGTCTTGGCTATCAAACAACAGTCCTGTTGATAATGAGACAGAAATGCATTAGTATTACGTGAGATTAGGAATATAGGTCGACGTTTAGGTAGACTGCTTGAGATTAAATGACGTTTAAAAAGGGTTTGAAAGTAAATCTGTACGGGAGTTGAGGAAAAAATGACAAAACTACAATAGTCGATGAATTATATGAAAACAATACAGACCCGAAAATCTGAAACTGATCCACAAATTAGTATATCACTTTGCTGTATCGTCGTAAATTACTGCATATGTATTACAAAGAAACAAATCATACCAGGAGTAGCAAAAAATCATGTTATATATGAGAAACATATCGTGTCTCATTACCGAGCATTCTTACATTATTTCGAACCCATTTATCCTGGAGGCTGGGAAACAAAGCAGTTCGGGACTTTATGTATTCCAATACCGGTCACGGACAAGTCGGTTCTCTGTCACACCTGCACCTTTACCGGGCCGTGAGCAGCAAACTCCCTCGCCCATGACAACACCCACGTTGAGGCTCGATTGGGAAACCCTAGGAACGGTTTCTAACCGCTCCCGCCGCCAGAGCTGCGGAGAAACGCTGTTGCAACTTCGTACACAGAAATCTATCTAAATGAGGATGTTTTAATACGCAGAATAATATATTCATACCAGTGTTAGAGTTATATTAAATGTCTGCCTTTCCTTCTTCTGTCTTAAGAATAATTGGAAGTCGAGGATATTCCACAGGTCATCACCCAGTAATAAGAGATTGGAACCGCTACTCTGTAATCATACACGGCGTCCTCAAAGGTGAGACATCACTCCAGGAAAGGTGACGCACTCCCTCACCAAAGGTGTCCTGCTGAACGCGCTTTACAAAACGCATGAGGATCCACGACACTACGTTACACATTAAGACTTACCCAAAAACCCAAATGACGAGGCTCGTTGTCTTCTAACGATAGACACCCATCGACAAAAGCCCTAGGAATAATGAAAGTCTCCTCTCGATAAGCGAACAATCAAACCTAACTATAACCTCAATTTACGTAATGATCCGTTGCATATCATGAGCATCCTGTCACAGACTGGGGGGGTCTTGTCAGGTGTTGCGATGTGGGCGTCGCCTGTGTTTGGTAAGCCTGACTCATGTTCAAACCTCATCCTAAGGAGAATATCAAAGCGTTGAGACGACCGACCTGCCGACTGCTGCCAAGGTCGGAGGCCACGCTTTCCAGGGGAACTCCCCGCTGTAACCATCATATATATATATATATATATATATATATATATATATATATATATATATATATATATTATCCCTGGGGATAGGGGAGAAAGAATACTTCCCACGTATTCCCTGCGTGTCGTAGAAGGCGACTAAAAGGGAAGGGAACGGGGGGGCCTGGAAATCCTCCCCTCTCGTCTTTTTTTTTAATTTTCCAAAGGAAGGAACAGAGAAGGGGGCCGGGTGAGGATGTTTCCTCAGAGGCCCAGTCCTCTGTTCTTAACGCTACCTCGCTGACGCGGGAAATGGTGAATAGTATGAAAGAAAAGAAAAAGAATGTATATATATATATATATATATATATATATATATATATATATATATATATATATATATATATATATATATATATATATTCCTATGAGTCCACGGGGAAATGTAATACGATAAGTTCCCAAGTGCACTTTCGTGTAATAATCACATCATCAGAGGAGATACAAGAAAGAAATACAGCAGTTGATATACAACGAAAAGACGTAGCTAGGAGGGCATTTGGTAAACAGCGGCATCGTTAGCTATCACTGGCCAGTGGAATTAAACTTAATGCTAGCAATGCTGATTACATTTAAAATCTGATGGAGGGAAATAACTTAAACGAATACCTGAATGGTTGCAAGAAAAGGGGTAAGTGCTTTATGCAACGCTATAATACCTAGACTGCAGAGTCCTTAAGAATCCTGCTGGATAAGTTTAAGACGGCTTTGTTAAGGAAATCTAAAACAAATGTGGAAATATAGTTAGTCATCCTGCAACACACAGAGACACACACAACCACATAGGCGCGCATGCGCGCGTGCGAACATCCGTGGAGTATTTATTGGATGGTGTTACCAACCATCAGTTACCGCGGGCCAAACCGGGGCTGGACCTACATGGGTTCGAATCCTGTGCGTTTACCACCCAGTATCCACCCCTCGGGGCTGGTTGATGAATGGGTACCTGGCTTAGGATGGGATATGCATGCGTGCGAGTGTGTGTGTGTGTGTGTGTGTGTGTGTGTGTGTGTGTGTGTGAATATACACATAGGAGTAGAGAAATGTTACATATACACAAGTTTACGAGTCGGACGGTCAACACGAGCGTAAACCTCTCCCCCCCATTGATACACAAATAGTAATCACAACACCATTATCATCATACAGATAACAGTCTTAGTCCTGATTAACAGTATCTCCTTTCGTGCTGATGCGGACAGATACACACGACAAGCCTGCTTGATATGGTGTTCACTACGTCGCCGGAGGAAGGGTACAGACGCTACGGGAGCGGAAGAGGACACACAGAATACACTGTGAGAGACGAGGGAGGAGGAGGAGGAGGAGGAGTAGGCACTGAACTACAGGCCGATCTCTCCTCAGCAATTTGGTCCGTCAGGTACCGTAAGAGATAAGCCGAAATAAAAACGGATTTCCCGGAGAGGAGAAACTCAGTGAGAGTCGACAGGGTTTCGGGGAAAGATGCGTAGCGAACCTTTAGGATTTTTCTACGAGAGAGTGAGCTCTGGTTCTCTGGAAAAGAGAGGGACTATCTGTATAACTGGACTGCCTCTAAGATTATGGCACTTCATCACGCACGAGACTGGTCAGGAAGACGGATCAGGAGCAATAAGTGAGAAAACAAAGGATGCACGTCAGAGGAGCCATCTTGAAAAGGGCCGAGGGTACCAGTGGCGTGGCGCAGGGTTCGATTCTGCCACGACTGCCGTTCTCGATCTCTGTGAAATGAAAAATTTGCCGTAATGACCGAACTCCTACCTGGCCATGTGTGCGGATGATGCCATGGTCATGAATGAGGACGGTACCAGAACTAAGATAGCTAACTTACAGGTAATAAATGGCTAGAATATACACCATGAAAGAAGGAAGAGTAATGGGTGACCTGATCATAACCTTTAAAGTTCATAAGCCGGCCTGATAATGTAAACAATGAACAGTTCTTCGAGAGAGATGTCGGGACAGAACAATAGAGGCCACAATACGAAATTAATGAAGTAATTTGATAGAAAAAGCGTCTAGAAAAGGCGTAATGAGATACTTTCACTGTATAAGATTATTATATGAATGGAATAACAAGTTATGACACTGTGACTGTCCACAGCAACACAGAATATTTAATAGTTGTATAATCTGAAAAAATGTTCAAGCGATGGGACCCTGAGAGTGTAAATATCAACTCCTCCTCCAAATACAAATTGATGATTACAATTACGTAATTACACACACACAGACACACACACACACACACACACACACACACACACACACACACACACACACACACACACACACACACACACACACACACACACACACACACACACACACCAGGCTCTCCCAGTAGGTGACGCGTTGGCAAGACGCGGCGGCGTCTGACAGTTGGCTGGATCCGTCAAGGAGGGCGACTCTACTACCTGGGTGCTGCCCGGGGCTGCTGGCTGGGGCTATACTTCCACCACCAGCAAAAACCAGTCCACAGTTTCGAAAGCTAAGCTGAGACATTGCAGCAACACACAATGACGGCACGTTTCAAATAGCAACGTACTTCTTCAACCCCAAGACATGAGTGATGCTAAATTCGATTCGCCATACACTCTATACCGCTGATTGGTAACTGCGTTGTATTTTCGGCGATCAACCATGTCAATTAAGGTAACACACACACACACACACACACAAACAGCCTTAAGGGAGACTTGTGATGTGCGGGAGTTGACGGTAATGGCCCCCTCTTCTGCCGTCATTCGCCAGATCTATGTATAATGAGGAGTCAACATATAACAGGAGGGAGCGAGGGGTCTTACAGTGACTAAGGGGACGTCCCTCGGGGCGACGACAAGGCTACCCCCGCACCCCCAATAACCCGCGTGGGGGTGACGTTAACTGGGACTTTCAGTCAATCACCCGTGAACACACACACACACACACACACACACACATAGAGAGAGAGAGAGAGAGAGAGAGAGAGAGAGAGAGAGAGAGAGAGAGAGAGAGAGAGAGAGAGAGAGAATGTGTGTGTGTGTGGGGGGGGGGGGATGCTGAATCTTGGGGGTCATACATTAGCATTCACGAGGTTTGGTAACGGCGGGTCATAACAACGGGAGATCCGCACATGGGAACAGCGGCTCCCGACAAGTTCTGTCATGTATGGATTCCGAACACGACGATGTGGCGCCTGAACACGACGGTACGGCACTTTAACACGATGGTACGACCCTCGAACACGACGGTACGGCACTTTAACACGATGGTACGACCCTCGAACACGACGGTACGGCACTTTAACACGATGGTACGACCCTTGAACACGACGGTACGGCACTTTAACACGATGATACGACCCTCGAACACGACGGTACGGCATTTTAACACGACGGTACGACCCTTGAACGACGGTACGGCACTTTAACACGATGGTACGACCCTTGAACACGACGGTACGACTCTAGGGTAAGATGGCCTGGCCTTTAACATAGCCCTGCTGGGTCAGTTCAGAGACCACACTGTCATACCCTAGGGTCGTGCTACCGTGACACCAGGGTACGGTCGAGGGTCGTACACTCATGCTTAATGGGCCGTACCTTAGTGCTCACGTGCCACACGGTCGTGCTCTAAGACATGGACCATCATGCTCACGGGTCGTACCACGACACTCAAAGACTGTATCATCACACTCAAGGATCGTATCATCCTGCTCCAGGATCGTACCATCATGCTCCAGGATCGTACCATCATGCTCCAGGATCGTACCATCATGCTCTAGGATCGTACCATCCTGCTCCAGGATCGTACCATCATGCTCCAGGATCGTACCATCATGCTCCAGGATCGTATCATCATGCTCCAGGATCGTACCATCATACTCCAGGATCGTATCATCATGCTCCAGGATCGTACCATCATGCTCCAGGATCGTACCATCCTGCTCCAGGATCGTACCATCATGCTCTAGGATCGTACCATCATGCTCCAGGATCGTACCATCCTGCTCCAGGATCGTACCATCATGCTCCAGGATCGTACCATCCTGCTCCAGGATCGTACCATCATGCTCTAGGATCGTACCATCATGCTCCAGGATCGTACCATCCTGCTCCAGGATCGTACCATCATGCTCTAGGATCGTACCATCATGCTCCAGGATCGTACCATCCTGCTCCAGGATCGTACCATCATGCTCTAGGATCGTACCATCATGCTCCAGGATCGTACCATCCTGCTCCAGGATCGTACCATCATGCTCCAGGATCGTACCATCATGCTCTAGGACCGTACCATCATGCTCCAGGATCGTACCATCATACTCCAGGATCGTATCATCATGCTCATGTATCGTACCATCATGCTCCAGGTATCGTACCATCATACTCCAGGATCGTACCATTATGCTCCAGGATCGTACCATCATGCTCCATGATCGTACCATCATGCTCCAGGATCGTACCATCATGCTCCAGGATCGTATCATCATGCTCCATGATCGTACCATCATACTCCAGGATTGTGCCATCATACTTCAGGATCGTACCATCATGCTCATGTATCGTACCATCATGCTCCAGGATCGTACCATCATGCTCATGTATCGTACCATCATGCTCCAGGATCGTACCATCATGCTCATGTATCGTACCATCATGCTCCAGGATCGTACCATCATGCTCCAGGATCGTATCATCATGCTCATGTATCGTACCATCATACTCCAGGATCGTGCCATCATACTCCAGGATCGTATCATCATGCTCATGTATCGTACCATCATACTCCAGGATCGTACCATCATGCTCCAGGATCGTATCATCATGCTCATGTATCGTACCATCATACTCCAGGATCGTACCATCATGCTCATGTATCGTACCATCATACTCCAGGATCGTGCCATCATACTCCAGGATCGTACCATCCTGCTCCAGGATCGTACCATCCTGCTCCAGGATCGTACCATCCTGCTCCAGGATCGTACCATCATGCTCCAGGATCGTACCATCATGCTCCAGGATCGTATCATCATGCTCATGTATCGTACCATCATGCTCCATGATCGTACCATCATGCTCCAGGATCGTATCATCATGCTCATGTATCGTACCATCATGCTCTAGGATCGTACCATCATGCTCTAGGATCGTACCATCATGCTCCAGGATCGTATCATCATGCTCATGTATCGTACCATCATGCTCCAGGATCGTATCATCATGCTCATGTATCGTACCATCATACTCCATGATCGTGCCATCATACTCCAGGATCGTATCATCATGCTCATGTATCGTACCATCATGCTCCAGGATCGTACCATCATGCTCATGTATCGTACCATCATACTCCAGGATCGTACCATCATGCTCATGTATCGTACCATCATGCTCCAGGATCGTACCATCATGCTCCAGGATCGTATCATCATGCTCATGTATCGTACCATCATACTCCAGGATCGTGCCATCATACTCCAGGATCGTATCATCATGCTCATGTATCGTACCATCATACTCCAGGATCGTACCATCATGCTCCAGGATCGTATCATCATGCTCATGTATCGTACCATCATACTCCAGGATCGTACCATCATGCTCATGTATCGTACCATCATACTCCAGGATCGTGCCATCATACTCCAGGATCGTACCATCATGCTCATGTATCGTACCATCATACTCCAGGATCGTACCATCATGCTCCAGGATCGTATCATCATGCTCATGTATCGTACCATCATACTCCAGGATCGTACCATCATGCTCATGTATCGTACCATCATACTCCAGGATCGTGCCATCATACTCCAGGATCGTACCATCCTGCTCCAGGATCGTACCATCCTGCTCCAGGATCGTACCATCCTGCTCCAGGATCGTATCATCATGCTCATGTATCGTACCATCATACTCCAGGATCGTACCATCATACTCCAGGATCGTATCATCATGCTCCATGATCGTACCATCATGCTCCAGGTATCAGCCCAGAATAACACTACCGTCTCCCAGAAGGCTACATTAATGACCTCCAAGTCTTCATGTCGGTTCTTATAAGTACCTTCCTCCCTCGGGTGGCCCACGCACTCTCGGACGACGCCGGCTCGCTACGGATGACAGGAGAGGAGAGGAGGTGGTGTTGGTGGTGGTGGCGCTACTCAGTGGCTGTTAAAGTAAGCTCCCCCAGGGAGGCTGTGGCACGGGTGGGGAAGTCTTGGGAAGTGCATGAGGTCCTTGATGTTGGGAAGTGTCGGACAGTGCCCCACATACCCTGACGGGGTGGAGGAGGGGTGGGTTGTGTCTTAGGAAGGGAAGTGAATCGTTGGGAAGTACCAGGGTTGAGGGGAATATTCAAGTGCGAGGTTCCCAAGTGGTCAGTGGTCTCTTAAGTCAAAGGGGATATAAGTAAGTGTCGAGAGTCCTCGGAGATGAGAAGTGGATGCGGTGGTACTAGACACATGAGGAGTAGAACAGGTAAGTCCTCCGTCATTAATTCACAGGAGGAAACTGCCATCCCAGGCTGGGACCCTGAATGCAGGAAAAGTTGAATGCCAAGTGCTGAAGTATTACTTGTTTTGACACACACACACACACACACACACACACACACACACACGATCATAACCATCCCATTTTCCTTGACTTTATCCTGGAAACACCTGCTTGTCTTCGATCCTAACTCCCTAAAAAAATGCAACAGGCACTAAAACGAATAATTAACCCGAAAAAACCTGCAAAAGCAGGAACAAAAAGAAGAAATATCTTCACGTTTCTAACACTCAAAAGTAATAGGTCATTTACCAAAGGATCGCTGCTAACTGAACAGCCGTCCAGGGTTTAAACACGGTACTGTCCGTCTCCAGTGTTCGAATCCCCGTAAGTTGGATTGTGGCCCACACTCACAAGGCTACGAAAACAAAAGCCTAGCCTAGCACACACACACACACACACACATTCGTATTTCACTTTTCTGTAACATCCTACCTTTGCAACACATCAAGATATCTGTATATGATCAAGTCTCGTTCCCGCCCTACTAGCAGTGGTCAGATGGAATGAAGATCTGGGGAGGGAGGGAGGGAGGGAGGGAAACTGAACGAGGGAGGAATGAGAACATGCAGAGTCCAGCCAGGGAGGGAAAAAAATACCCCGAACACTAATATCTGGATTCGTCTTTAAATGCTTCAGTTTCTTGCAGAGAGATTGGGACAATAGAAATCGCCCCCCCCCCCTCCCCCTCAGGCACCATCTCTTTCTCTTACATAAATCAGTGTTATCATGACACCACCCTCATACGATTATAAGAAAAAAAAAAAAAAAACGATGGTGTATCCTTGAGTTTGATGTTGTACTTGGGATTTCCCGCGTAATGGAAATAACGGGGAACTTCCCCGCCCTGGGGCAGCCCCCCCCCCCCCCCGAACATATTATATAAACAAAGCATATATAAAGGCTGGGCCTGCATCTGGGTGGGTCTCAGTTGCCTCTGGACCTTTGCAGGGAGTGGACTCGGCGCGCGTGTCCGAAGCCACTCGACGTAAGTAGAAGAAGACGTGTTGTGGGATGTTGCGCCTCAGATAGTAAAGCCATAAAGGCATCGCAGGGTTAACCCCCCTCATAAAACTGGGGGGAAAACGGCAGAATTTACCGCCTTGTAAGAATTCCAGCTCAACTTTCTAGGTGACAAAAGTCTTGTAAAAAAAAAAAACAAGAAGAAAAACTTTTAGGGGTTACCAAGCTATGATCATTACCAAATTGTCATTGTTTCAATCTTTGACGGATTATGACCCATTGGTAGCTGGGGGCCTGGCCTCTGACATGACCCCCATATGGGTCAAGCTAGAGGCCCGGCAATCCTACACACACCGGCGGGTGGTAGTAGCCACTATCCAGTACCTGGTGCACGTCACCACTGACTCGTCTTCTTCGTCGTACAGTCGTCAGGAGGTCTTCAAAGTCGCGACGATGGTCCACCGTTTCCCCGCCCTCTTCGCCATGACCCTGAGCCTCCTGGTCCTCGCGGAGGGCCACAGGGTCTCCCACCGGGGTAGATACTACAACACCCACAGGTTCGTCAGGCCGGCAGGCAGGGGTCGCATCGGCGACGGCATCATCCCCGTCCACAGGGGGAACAGTGTGACGCCGCCGCAGTTCGCGAAGAAGCACTTCCAGGAAGGAACGGCGGGGGGACGCGTTCTGAAGAAGCCACCAGCTCAGTCTCCGGGAGGGGATGCCGTGCCTGAAGGAGGCGGAGCTGCCCCGGACGCTGCTGTCGACGTCGCAAGCAACTTGAACGGTAAGGATATTGGAATGACTACTTGTGGTCCAGCGTGGAGTGTGTTGAGCCACAGGCAAATACAAGGAGCAGAGGTAGAGAGAAACGTGAATGTAAATATATAAAAGTTTCCGAAGACTGACATATCATCAATTCAAATCATTTACTCTTAGCATGGATGAAGTTTTCATTACTGGAACAGGAGGCAATTCATCAACTTACCCTTGAGAGTATTTCCGCACTAAAAAAAAAGACGTAAGATTTTTGTTTTCAGAGTGGCAAATCCTCAGTGGACTCGTTTTTCCTTTCATGTGTTGTGAACTAGATCATAGATACGAGAGATGTAACACTGACATGATCGACCTATTATAAAACGTAATACCCATGATTTCCAACTGAATCCTTGCTCTTTTCCAAACTACACAGGGAGTCGGCTATTATGATCACCATTTTCACTTCCTTTTAAAACTGTTTGCCGGAGATTTACGTCACTCTTGGGTTCATCGAAACATACCTCGCCTACGCCACTGTACAGCTACACCGACTATGATTTCGTCTTACGCTACCTAATCAATATTCCTCTCGACAACATAGTGTCCCGCTTTGCGTTTTCAAGTCTTACTTTACCTGCATGAATTCCAGAAAGGTTTTGTCTACAAGAAGGTTCCATTACTCAACGTCTACCTGTTTATCTAAACCTCAAGACAGTTACGGTCGCCAACATGCTTAATGTAAATATGCCCTTCTCACCTATCCTCTTCGTCACCTCTCATTCTCTCAAGCCATCTTTTCTATCCTGTCCATTTGTCTTATCCAGTTCCTCAGAACGCTACTTCTCCAGGGCGAGTTGGACGTGGTGACCGAAGGTCCACCAGCTCCTAAACGTCGAGGCTCCCTGTGTGCCCGACACAGACGATGCCGTGCCCCTGGGCGTTACACAAACGGACGGGGAAACAGCACGATATCCTGGGGCGGTGTAGCCCTGTCAGGTAGCGCGACTGCTGAGTCCTACCAAGACATGCAATTATTTTCTGACCTTCACATCTCATTCCTCAGGGACGTGGGTCTCCTCCTGGTGATGACTTCAGTCCTTTCCCTAATTTCGCGGTCGTACATTCATCTCTGCCGCCTCCTACCCCTCACACGGCCGGGACCTCCCCTGCGTCTTCATTCCATCAGGTGTTCTTCATACTAATCTCTCTACAATTCTACTTCATCCTTTTGGCCATAACTACAACGTTCACCTCATAAAAAAAAAACCAAAAATCTCCATGTATTACATGTGTATCTACTACACCAACCACATTCATCGTACCATCTCTTGACGTTTCGACATCGAGAAATTCACAGCATGTGAGCGACAGTCTCCCAGACTTACTGACAGTATGTTTTTCCCTTTTCTCTCTCACCCCCACCACAGTTCCTGACATACCGGCAGGCCAGGGGATCTGCCCTCCCGTCAGGCTGTCCTGCACCGTCTACAGGACCCGCAGGACCCAGAAGCCCCCGGTGGAGGAGTGCCTCTCCGACGCGGACTGCGGAACCCAGAGGAAGTGCTGCTTCGACAGCTGTGTCCAGAAGGATGTGTGTAAGAGTGTGGTACCCGACACGCTCCTGCAGCAACAACAGAAGACGACTTGAGGGTCGTTGACCCCCAACCTCTACACTACCCCCCGCGTCCAACATCCAAATTCCTTTATCATAATTACGCCATTGCACTGACAATGTACCGTGAGGTCAATCATATGTATCTTTCCGTTTCTAATAAAATAAAAAACCTCTTAATAAAAACTCAACCTTCTTACGGTTAACTCGTACAGCCATCAAAAGAACGTCCAAATATTCTATATGACCCCACGATCCTCTGCTGATTTACTTATCCTAATAAGACCAATAATGGAAGAGCGCGACTCTGTATCACTCGAACTTCAGTATCAGTACAACATTATACATACACCTGGTACTACCGTAATGTTTAACATTATACATACACCTGGTACTACCGTAATGTTTAACATTATACATACACCTGGTACTACCGTAATGTTTAACATTATACATACACCTGGTACTACCGTAATGTTTAACATTATACATACACCTGGTACTACCGTAATGTTTAACATTATACATACACCTGGAACTACCGTAATGTTTAACATTATACATACACCTGGTACTACCGTAATGTTTAATCTCTCGAGGGGGGAACCCAACCCATAAATGACACTTGCAATGTCTCCTTCTACCAACCTTCCAAACCTTTAACAGCCCGGTCCAGCAACACATGTGAAGCCTTGATCAACTTATTCTAATACACTATTCTCTCTTCGTTCCTGCTGACCATGACTGGAGCAGGTCTTTCTTCCCGGTGTAAAGTTGATCTGTAAAACATAAAAGAGAAAAAAAACTCGGAGTCATTCTTAGATTCCAAGAATTTTTCTTTTTAAACAGTTGCTCTAAATATACAGGGGAATAGCATGTCCTTGTACAAAGCCCTGCTCCGACACCTGGGTTGAGGCTCTCTAGCTTGATCGAGTCCAGTTTAACTTAATACTTCTCATCTTTCCCGGTCTGACCTTGACATATGATCCCCTTACCCATCGCCGCAGTGTTGGATCTCTTTCTCTCTCTTCCTTAAATATTCCTTTGGGTTCTACTCGCGTAAACTTTCACTCTAGGGAAGGTACGGCGTCACATGACCACTGTGTGTGGGGGGCGCCACTGGCAAATCAAAGATAGGCGGTTGTGATGTTTGTTTCTTTCCCTTCATTCACTCCTAAGCTCTTGAACTCTTGACTTTCAGATGTCTTTCCTAATACCTCCCACCCTCTGCCTTGCTCGTACACAACGGTCTGTGTGACACCGTCCCTATCGTAACATTTTATCGCAACATTTACTGACCAACAAATTTGTCTCATACTAAAACGGAATAGGCTTGTTAAAGCCTTGCATATATGCCACAATCGCTGCGATTTAGACCATACATCAAAATACAAGCGTGCGCGCGGGCAAAAATACACACGACATAGACATAAATGCATACAGAATATGCATATAAGAATACGGAAATGTATACACATAAAATGACCCCCTAAAAAAATTCGTTCAAAAAACCCGCCACGCTGACAGACACAAACACCTCTTTGATTTACATCCCCGTGGTGGATTATACAGTCCCACCAGGAAACAGCACCACTGGCTGGAAGAGACCCGTCCCATACCCAAAGTGCTGTTCAACAGATGGATAACACCCCCTACACCACGCACACACACACACACTATTGAGCCAGTGCCCCGCAGTCCCACCTGGGTATGATGAAGGAGGAAGGAGGAGGAAGGAGAGAGGGAAGAGGGAAATGTCCCAGAGTCCTGAAGGTGGGCTGGTCGACCAGGGGCTACCCCTGCTCATCTCTGGCTCCAGCTCCTGCTGCGTGCACCACACCGGGAAAGCAGTAAATGCACATGAAGAAAGAAAAAAGATGAAAGAAGAAAAAGAAAAAGGAGGAGAAAAATAGGGGGATGAAAAGAGACTTAACAAACGACACTACTACTGTACCGTCGTGCTCGAGGGTCGTACCGTCGTGCTCGAGGGTCATACCGTCGTGCTCGAGGGTCATACCGTCGTGCTCGAGGGTCGTACCGTCGTGCTCGAGGGTCGTACCGTCGTGCTCGAGGGTCGTACAGTCGTGCTCGAGGGTCGTACCGTCGTGCTCGAGGGTCGTACCGTCGTGCTCGAGGGTCGTACAGTCGTGCTCGAGGGTCGTACAGTCGTGCTCAAGGTTTATAACAACATCTTCCACACCCAACAATTATCACAATAAAACATACACAGTTGCCAACCATCACCAAGAATTAATTCTTTACCCTCAAACGACACAATAGAAAACGTCATCACGACCTCAACATTAAAAGGCAATTATGATAACAAATAAACAAATAAACGAAACGTATAAAGGAGTTAAGATCTACAAGGATATATAATCAACCAGCTCGAAAAACATGCGTGGCACCTTGAAGATTCCCGGGATTTACGACTTTAAGGACAGCGTAGTGATGACAGAGATATGCCGAGCTCAAGATGGAATAATCAAATATATATATATATTCATATATAGTTTTTAAAGAATCTGATGCACTTTTTTTTGAACTCTCAAAAAAAAAAATTATATATTTATGAATAAACAACAACCTTAATCAAATTTAAACGAAACATTTGTAAATTACTTGGCAACTAGTTATTGCATATTTTTTTTTTTCCTGAAATTAAATATGAGCGTCGGAATCTCCCCCACTCACTGGAAACCGGGGGGGAAATTCCCTGCTAGGAATTCCCCTAGACCCAAGCTTAAAGACCTCGAACCTGGTGCCCGGCTACCAGTTACCCGCAGACTCCTAGATAGGATATACGTACCCACTCCTGCCAACCCAGTACCCTGGACAAGAGGAACGTCTCTCTCTCTCTCGCTGAGTGAGGTGTGTTTTTTTGCTGGGTCGTCTTCACTGTGTCAACACAACAGGTAGGTGGCTGAGAGAGAGAGAGAGAGAGAGAGAGAGAGAGAGAGAGAGAGAGAGAGAGAGAGAGAGAGAGAGAGAGAGAGAGAGAGAGAGAGAGAGGTGTGTCTAGTGCTGCCCTCTGTGGTATGAGGGCCAACAGTGAACCTTATGCGATGATCTGGTCGTTCTGATCCGGGTCCGTACCTGTACGGTCTTTGAACACCACCGTACGACCCTTGAGCATCACAATGGTATACGACCTTTGAGCAGCTATGGTAAACGACCCTCGAGGACGTACGACCCTTGAGCATCACAATGGTATACGACCATACTCAATGGGTCGTACCGCAGTAAGCTCAAAGGTCGTATCGTGTCAAGTTTAAAGTGTTAGCAAGACGGACTCAACTCACGTGTGTCTTCCCTTTCTTAAAAAAAAAAACTTCCCATTGTTCGTATGAGTAAATGTTTCATTTTCTCTAAACTTTGTGTTGGAAGGTGACACACTAACCTTGGGAACCCTTGCTAACATACACCCACCCAGCTTTACTCGTACATCACTTCCAGGTATTTGATCCTCAAGGGAGAGGGAACAACCCCGTGTGCTGGCTACATTACAACTACAACAACAACAACAACGTGTCAAATGACATCGTACATGTAATTACATACATATAGGTTTAACAACCTCATCAAACTTTTTTTAATCGTTATCAGATAACGTTATTGATCATATGTATCTTCTCTTACCCTAAACTTATGATAGATTCTTGATTAAATACTCGCTGAACCTCCTCTTCCGCATATATATATATATATATATATATATATATATATATATATATATATATATATATATATATATATATATGGACTGAAGAATCACCATCGCTGCTACTCTTATCTCCTCAGAGCGCCATGCCAGCGGTCGCGATGTCTGGTCAGCGCGTCGCCCTCCTTGTGTCGGCGCTCTTCTGCGTTCTCGTCGCCGGAGTCGGCGCCCACGGCGGGAACTACGAGAGGCGGTACTTCAGGTTCACGAAGCCCTCCTGGCCGTACGGAGACTACCGTAGGCGGGGTGTCGATGGCCTGGAGAGACAGTCTGGGAACGCAGGGAAGCAGGCGGCTCACTTCGAAGTGGCCCGGCAGCCGTCCGACCTGTTCTTCGATATCCGCAGCGTCACAGGTGGCGGCGACCTGGGCTACAACGGGGGCGGTGGCTTCCCCGGGGATTCCAACAGGGGCGGAGGCTTCCCCGGAGATATAAACAGGGGCGGGGGCTTCCCCAGAGATTCCAACAGGGGCGGAGGCTTCCACGGAGATTCCAACAGGGGCGGTGGCTTCCCCGGAGGTATCAACAGGGGCGGAGGCTTCCCCGGAGATATCAACAGGGGCGGAGGCTTCCCCGGAGATTCCAACAGGGGCGGAGGCTTCCCCGGAGATACTAACAGGGGCGGAGGCTTCCCCGGAGATTACTACGGCGGCGGCAGCTTCCCAGGTAATTTCTTCTGCGGCAGGGGCCGTCCTGGGGGCGACTTCGGAGGCCCGGGCAGAGGCGGACAGAGCATCGAAGACTCTAAAGTCGACGATGCTCCCGCCAGAAACATTAATGTAGTTCAGAAGGACATGTTGGACCGTATGGGAGGAAAAAGGGTGTATTGGGTATACTGGTAACGTGTACACAGACGACAGTATATCACAAAAGTGACGGGTGAAGTCTAATGATGAATCTCTCTCTGTCTCACAGCACCGTCAAGGGGGATCTGTCCCCCGGCTCGGATCTCCTGCACCGTCTACAGGACCCGGGTGGAGCAGTGCGCGACGGACGACGACTGCGGGTCCCGCCGCAAGTGCTGCTTCGACGCCTGCGTCCAGTCGGAAGTCTGCAAGGCCCCGATCTAGCCCGCCGTCGCCCGGTCGTCCGCTGGAGTGACCATCACAGTCTACAGCGAGGCACCTTCATCTTGTGTTGCAAAATAATAAAGTGTGATGTGGACAGCTTTCTTTATTACCCGCAATGAATAATCGTCAATGCTTGTGCAAAACAAAAAGCAAATGTACAACCCTTGAGCACGACTGTACGACCTTTGGGTATGATATCCTGGCCTTTGACCAAACCCTTAAGGGTCACGTGAGACAGTCCAGGCCATGACACTCAAGGGTCGTTGCGTCGTACCGTCTTAAGGGTCGTACTCACGGGATTTAAGAAATATACTGGAATAATATCACGATGCAAATTCGACTCCCTTCGTCATCTTGACATACCCGAGGTGACTGTACTGGACGGCAGTGTGGCTATCTTTACCTCGAGGTAGGTAGTACAAGTCGAAGTTTCTTCTTGTCATTGGTTGAAATAATGTCATGAGTCATGGTTTAAGCACTGGTTCCTGTACGGTTGAGAGAGAGAGAGAGAGAGAGAGAGAGAGAGAGAGAGAGAGAGAGAGAGAGAGAGAGAGAGAGAGAGAGAGAGAGAGAGAGAGAGAGAGAGAGAGAGAGAGAGAGAGAGAGAGAGCAGAAAGCCTGGGGAAGAGCGAACCGTCCATCACTGTCTCCCGGTAAGGAGCAACGCAACTCATCCTTATTTAAGAAGTTGATTAAAGTAAGTGAATGTCATGGTGAGGGGTCGACCGGACAGGGATAATGCATGCCTCGCATGTGCATGACCTCATCCCCCTTGTGTCCTGCATGTGCATGACCTCATCCCCCTTGTGTCTTGCATGTGCATGACCTCATCCCCCTTGTGTCTTGCATGTGCATGACCTCATCCTCTCTCGTCCTCGGCGTGCACCTGTGTGACAGCAGGACGGGTTTGGAACCTGAATTATCATACGGTTTCCTTGAACACGAAGGTGCGACCCTTGAACACGACGGTACGACCCTTGAACGCGGTGGCACGACCCTTGAACACGACGGTACGACCCTTGAACGCGGTGGCACGACCCTTGAACACGACGGTACGACCCTTGCACACGACGGCACGACCCTACAGCAAGGCGGGACAACACCTGGGAACGAGGGGCGTGACCCTGTGACCTTGAGTTCGTCTGAGTTCCCAGGCGCTGCGTAACCTACGACCTGAGCTTCAGTATGACTGGGCTTACTCTTGCCTCAGAAACAGTCGGCCTGTGCTGACCAGCTACGAGAGAGAGAGAGAGAGAGAGAGAGAGAGAGAGAGAGAGAGAGAGAGAGAGAGAGAGAGAGAGAGAGAGAGAGAGAGAGAGAGAGAGAGAATTTTCTCAATGCGCCATCAATAATTACCTGAGAAGATGGGAGGGCTGTCACACTAGTTAAATTGGACCTCACCCGAACGCCAACTCGGGAGATTAAAAGACTGATTGACGTCATGACGTCGCTACCGCAACACGCCACGAGCCACTCACATATGCAGGCACGTATAACATAGCGTCTAGGACCATGAAGGTAATGTGATACTTTTGATTACGTTATATAATGTTCGCCTTCCCTCCTCACTCTGCTTCTGCTTCTAGAAGGTTATAATACAGGAGAGGAGGGAGGTTCCCAGCCAGTCTCCCCGGCCTTACTCCTCCTTGGTCGCCGAGCACGACCATCCTGGAGACATGTCGTCCCCCCTACCCCCCACACCCCATCCAATGTTGCGCTGCAGCGGCGAATCACGTCTATCTACGTAAATGTAATTGCGGTAATTAACCTGAGCTAATTACATCTCCCTCTAACTCTCAGGCATCAGTTCACAAATCCTGGTCTGGTAAATGTTACTGTAAAGTCGGGAGAAAGATCACCAACACGGGTCAAGTACGGACGTGTCCAGTACACAACTGACAGATGTACCACCACGGACGTGTCCAGTAGACAACTGAGAGACGTACGACCACGGACGTGTACAGCAGATTGCACAGAGACGTACGACCACGGACGTGTACACTACCAAGTCACAGAAAACGTTAAACATTCTAATTATTACTCACGTCTACGTGCACGTTATTGACAGTTATCAATCCTAAAAAAGCGCACCACCTACATCACGAATCTCTATCGTCGACACAGGAGCGTCTCCCGTCATTCGTATCGGGAAGGTAGAGTACAGTAGTGTCCTGTGATGACTGGCACGTTGCCCAGGGAGCTAGCTGATGGCACACACACACACACACACACACACAGCCACAGAAGTAATCAAGACAGACAACCTTTCTTTGAAGTGAAATATCGGGTACAGAAAATTCCTATGTTGGAGAAACAATTTATTCTCATAAATCAAAACATCACTTTTTGTAAAATAATTCATCTTCATAAGTTAGAACATCACATTTTGTAAAATAACTTATCTTCATAAGTTAGAACATCACATTTTGTAAATAATTCATCTTAAGTTAAAACATCACATCTTGTAGAATAATTTATCTTCAGTTAAAACATCACATCTTGTAGAATAATTTATCTTAACTTAAAACATCACATCTTGTAGAATAATTTATCTTAAATTAGAACATCACATCTTGCAGAATAATTTATCTTAAATTAGAACATCACGTTATGTAGAATAATTTGATAAATAAGAACATCACATTTTGTAAGAAGAGAACAACTTCAACGAGATTTGGTGTAAGTTTATCATAATCAGGACGAGGAGAGTCGCCTGCCAGTTTCAAGTCTTCCAGACTGTGATTGTAGACCTGTTAACCTCAGTGTCATCAAGGAGCAAGACGCAGGTGTAGTCTCCAGCGTATCTGGTCAGGAAGTTGTGGAAGACCAGGTAGGAGTGAGGCAGGTGGCTGCCGCCGCCCAGGGAGTACACGAAGGAATTATCCTTGGACCATCTGGCCACAGTGTCACCTGTGGGGTTCCGCCACTGCAGCTGGTAGTGGTGCAGGTCGTCCGTGGTCGACGACACCTTGCAGAAGACGAAGGCTTCCTCCATGTAGCCAACGTTGGCCTCCGTGCCGTTGACGATGTCCACTTGACCCGACCACTTGTGGTGGAGGGGCAGCGAGGTCGAGAGGCAGGCCAAACACAACACCACTACTGCTACGCTCGCCATCTTGGTCATGATCAACTGCCGGCCTGACATCATCCAACTTTGATACCACTGCTTTAGCGTCGTAACTTGGGGCTGGTCCGCGTCGCCGGGACTGCTGCTCCTCGAATGGTGTGGCAGCCCTCCGGCTGTCCTTTTTATTGCGTTGGAATCGAGGAGACACGCACGTCCTCCTCAGTTGAGTGTCCCTAAGTCACCGGTAACGTTTCCATTCGTCACCCCGACGCGGGCGGGCGACGGCGTTATCACTTAGCAAACACCTTCGCAGACGAAACGCGTCTTGAAGGTAACGAACTCTCATCTTCCCGATCATATGCTGACACTCAGGCCAATATGGACCTCCAAACAACTACGCTAATACACTTAGATTATTGGGTTCCTCTCGTATCCACCATAAATACGTAAACAGTGGCTTGAGAGACTGGGGAACACGAATCAATTCGCTGAAGGAAGTCCAAAAAGCGATCGACAAAAACTGCCTAAAATGTTCCATATGGAGATCGGCAGCAACACACTCTTTCCCCCTGACTGTATGTAAAGGGAGCAATGCGTATGCTTGTTGAACTTTCTCAGCTTCTTGGTGGATCTAATGATACTGGAAGGGATCTATATATAGCATCATTCGGCTCGTGCCGCTCTGGCAAGTGTCATGGTACCTCTTGCGACCTCGAATGATCCAGCGTTTGTCACCAGCGTTCCAGGACGGGTACTGGAGCGAGAACACTACACTACGCTACATACCACACCTGGCCTGACAATCCAGCATTACACCCACAAACCACGCAGATGACCTGACCTCGGCCGCCCGCATCACCCTCAGGCGCGGGAAATCCCGGCCAACCGCAGCATCTAGGTTGGCGCGACTCCCTCCCAAAGTGTCTTTCACGGAGGAGAGCTTGGACTGGGTCACCGCGCACCGTCACCGACACTCTATTCACGTCCTGAGTATCTCTGATGGTGTGGAGAACACCTACACTCACGTGAGGTAGTGCGGTGCACCTACAAGATTCCCCGTGTTTCTGTGCACGGAAAACAGCATTAGGTCAATTTGCGTTTTTTTCAGAGAGAAGTTTCAGAAGGAATATCAAGATGTCTGGGGAGCAGAGCATCGCGCTGGCGGCCACGTTGATGACGGGCCGAGTGAGGGTGGGCGTCCGGCCAGGCATTCGCGATGCTCCTCCACCACACGACAGTCTGGTCAGGTAAAGCGAGGCGTCCGAGGTCGACCTCTTAAATACCCTCTCCGTTACTGGTTACATAAGAGCAATTCTTCTTCTTGCAGAGGAGAAACATCATCGTCTACATCATCCTCAGTTCTCATATACTGACTGTATGTTGACAGCGTTTTATCGTAAACACAACTGTGTCATGATCGTCAGTCATAAGGTCAGACTTGGTCGGGAAAACACCATTCTAACCGACATTCCCTCGAGGATAAGGTCAGGAGCGAGAGCCATCGTAAGGTTATTCTTCAAAGCACAAGACTTCCAATAAACTGTTCGTATCCGCAGGTGGGCCAACCGGACAGCTCCCCCTGCAGACGAGAGCTCTGCCTGACGGACGTGCGATGATCCTGGGAAGACCCGTATGACGTCATCCTGCAGAAATTACTCTTGCTCAGGTGAGGTCGGCGCACTTGTTTATACTTTGTGGTCATCTTTTGTCTTCATTCTCGTTCCACAGAGATACACACAGTCACACCCGCACACTACACTTACTGGGGAGAATCCCCTTGAGTGCAAAGTTGCCTTCCCTCACGCACAGATAAGCTAATTACAAAAATCACACACGAAGACGCACACACGTACACGACCATCCACACACGGGGAGACATGTAGACACGCCGTCATCCTGCTCAGAGGATCGACTCAATCTCTTTCGCACAGCCCCAGTGAGACAAACACGAGGCGCATCCTGCCACAGGAGTCCTCAGGGAACCCCTCTGTGTATGGTGGGGGGTGAGGAGGTCTCAACCCCCCACCCCCGTGCATGCGGACGAGGGAACGAATGATTAGCATCATCAGGGCGTACGTAACCCAGCCATCACCACCACCACCCACACCGGAACGTTCCCCGCTGACGAACACCTATCGTTCGTGTCGTCAGCAAACTACTTACTCCTCGGCCGCCTGACGTCATGAGCGGCACCTCAGGCTCTGCGAGATATGGCGTAATAACGAGGGAGAACACCGCCCCGAGGCCGTACCAATACCGGCCCCTTCACCCCCCTCAACACAAGACTGATGCCCCTCCTCATAAGTGAGGCATACCTTCATTGCACCAACATTCGCGGTCTTTGCAGCGACTGAACCGTTCATCTGTTCGACGCTTACCGTACTTTCCAGCTCTCTCGGAGACTCGACTCTTGAGACGACGTCCTCACAGTGACTTCCTTCCCACAGCTCCAGCCATGACCTCCACGAGAGAGAGAGAGAGAGAGAGAGAGAGAGAGAGAGAGAGAGAGAGAGAGAGAGAGAGAGAGAGAGAGAGAGAGAGAGAGAGAGAGAGAGAGAGAGAGAGAGAGAGAGATTGTGCTTATTCAGGACACCAGCACCCACTCCCAATTATCATTGTTCCCTTTGTCTCGCCTAGTGCCCTCCTAACTTTTAAAACATCTTATAAACTCCGTCGACGACTTAGATTTCCAGCCCGTGACATCCTCAAACTGAAGTCCATCAACTCAAGACGTCAAAGTACGTCGATGTGTAAGACTGACTTCCTCCCACACAGAAGGTCAGAGGAGGGGTCAAATCCTTCACCTTTATTTCATCCGTAGTGTTATGAAGTAAATCATCGACCAACCTATCCTCACATACCGTCACGACTGGATCTCCCGACAGTCCACACCTGTTCCTCATCATCTCCAGTCCTTCATGTTATAGCTTAACACTATCTTGCCCCGTGGTTCGTTCAATGTGGCATAACCCTCGTCAACACCGCCTTTACTAACATTACAAGAGAGACTACAAATACAGGAATGGCTGGATCCTTTAAGAAGAATCTGTCATCAAAGAGGACGCGAATACTTAATAAGTTTAGGCAGGATCTTGTAGTCACGTGGGGAATACAAATATTGAGACTATTCCTGGTCTTATGGTGGCTGCATCTTACAGGATACGAGGTCTGCGGAAATAACAACACCGCTGCTGGAAGGGACGCAAAACCACTGAAGTTCAAATATTCCAGAACTACTGGGAAGGGAAGGCTCACGTCCAGGGCAGGGATGTAAACGAGGGAGAGGGTAAATATTACCGTCTCGAGGCCACGATTCTAGCGAGAGAGAAGGACCGAGAAGCATTGGGGAGGCGGGTGTGTGTGTGTGTGGAGCGCTCCCTTCCCATCCTTCTTAGCTCAGGTTGCGCTAAGTGGAGCTACACGTCCCTAGCCACCACATACATCACTACAGGAGGCAATACTACCCACCATAATGGCACCCTACCAGAACGCTTCCACATGACGGCCCGGTGATAGCTGGCGTGGCCCGCCAGCATATTGCGAACCCGGCCCACATATACACGTTCTCATTCCAATTCCCTGGTACTACCGTTAGCTCCAGGGAAAATATCTAGCATTTCATGCACACTTTTTGACTCAAGGAGTCCTTCTGATAAATAATGTGGGGAAAATAACATATCGTCACATAAATAGGGGTTTATTTACAAAATAATACAATCGCTTTTACATATCAGAAACCATACGTTTTGAGATTGGTATCTGTTACTGGTAAGCTGGTAACAGGGATGAGAATTCTCCTGGCCAGTCAACATTATGACCTCTGGGGTCAGCTGAACCTGCAGCTGCTGTCAGCACCGTCAGGACGTCAGTAGACGGTGATGGTCGTGGCGTGGACCTCCTTGTCTTCATATGTTAACACACAAGTGTATTCTCCAGCGTATCTGGTCAGGATGTTGTGGAAGACCAGGTAGGAGTGAGGCAGGTGGCTGCCGCCGCCCAGGGAGTACACGAAGGAATTATCCTTGGACCATCTGGCCACAGTGTCACCTGTGGGGTTCCGCCACTGCAGCTGGTAGTGGTGCAGGTCGTCCGTGGTCGACGACACCTTGCAGAAGACGAAGGCTTCCTCCATGTAGGCAACGCTGGCCTCCGTGCCTTTGACGATGTCCACTTGACCCGACCACTTGTGGTGGAGGGGCAGCGAGGTCGAGAGGCAGGCCAACACACCACTACTGCTACCCTCGCCATCTTGGTCCATGATCAACTGCCGGCCTGACATCATCGTATCTCTCCAGGAGAATCACCGTTCAGGTTTTGAGTTGCGTACGTGTGTAGGGAGGAGAGAGAGAGAGAGAGAGAGAGAGAGAGAGAGAGAGAGAGAGAGAGAGAGAGAGAGAGAGAGAGAGAGAGTGGCGCTCCACCAAAGAGAGAGTGGCGCTGCACCAAGGGAATCTGGCAGTTTTGTGGTCTCAGCCGAAGAACTACACACCTTATATAACCAACCACCATAAATGTCTACGATGCAGGAGGCACACGTGGAGCCGTAACATTTCATAACCTGAGAAGTCACCATTGATAGTGGAAATGCCTCCCCGCTGATAGAGCAGGACGCCCGGCTCAGTGCAAGTGATGATATCAACCGAGTTGTATCACACCGACACACGAGCCACACGTCCGGGAAACTGATGACATTCACCACGACACTTGTTCTCGGTTTTCCTTGTAACGTTATTTGCGCCATGCATTACGTGTCTTTCTGTCTTGTCCTTGACGTGTACCTGACCTCCCCTCCCTCACTCGTGACCGCCCTTGTCTCCCTCCCTGATCCTACCTCACCTCACCCGACACACAAGTCCTGGGGCTATCACTGCGCTGATAACTTATCACCGGTGCAGCGCCGCGAGACGTTCACTCGTAAATATACACGTTATTTATATGAATGAGTGTTCTGGGTTACACGCAGGGTCAGTCCCCCACGGGAGAGTTCCCTCTTGGTACCACTGGCGGGTGGAAAATTCGCCACAACCTTAACACTCCACAGTCGCTAGATGAAGCAAGAGGGGGACCTTACTACACATTTACACTCCACAGTCGCTAGATGAAGCAAGAGGGGGACCTTACTACACATTTACACTCCACCTAAGGACCAGCACCCACGCCCTTCAATCCCGTTGTGCTCTGTGTGACCAGGTCTAATGTGGTCTACCTAGCCTACGTGGACGGGTTTCCTGGTGTCTCCCTGAACCACGGTACTTGCTAGCGACCAACAACACGCTCCGCGCAAAACGCCACCAAACATGAAAATCTTTACTGCAAATGTTCGAAGGTCAATCAAGTCATGGATGATAATGCCGGGTCCACACACACGTGTCAGTGCAGAGGACGTAAGATTCTTGACCGGTCTATAATTAGAGTGAAAAACTGATATTTTGTGTCCATGATCATTATGGACAGAAGAGCAGGTGAGGCACGAGCCGAGGTGAGACACTGTGCCGGTAGGTTAACCATGAAACAATGGTGGTGGCCCCGGGCCGCTGTATGCAGATGATCCTGCGCTGCTGCCTGGATCAGTCCAAACATTCCGCGCGCTATATGTAACCGGACATTCAGCATTACTACGGTTGTCGTATACGACACAGATGAGGACAAACGGTGGCCGGTCAAGCACGTAGACCCCGGGGGAAGAAGGAGATTGATTAGATAGACAGACAGACAGACACACGCACACACACAGCCAGGAGTGAACACAGCTGAGGATGTTGACGAGAGGGACGGATGTGGTCTGGATACAGTGGCAGGGCTCAGCGTGCAGTTGGGGCACGAAGGGAAACACTGGTCTCAGTGTAAAATGTATGAGGCAATATCATAAATACGTAAGTTCGCAATACTGCAAATTAAGGCCTGTGTGTATGTGTGTGTGTGTGTGTGTGTGTGTGTGTGTGTGTGTGTGTGTGTGTGTGTGTCTAATCCGCGTCGTGGAAATTCGTGGCGCCAACTTGGTGCATCAGCGACCCACGCAAGACCCGTGATGGTTATCGCCGACTTACATTCTGCACGCCAACGCCCCACCGGCTCCCAGACGCTGACAGTATGACCATGATGATAAGCGGCGCTGAGTTCACGCCGGGGTCATACCATGAGAATCGGGTCCACCGCGTCATGCATCCCCCATGTGTCCCGTGTCTATCGTGACCTAACTAACACGTGAGGCCGTAAGACACATGGCTGTCGAGCGATATCAGTCGTTCTTCTTCTTTTTTTTTTTCATCATGGTAACTTTTCTCTCTTTCTTCTCTTCCTTACACGGGGTAAAGAAAGGGTGGTGATATCAGTGAACGTCTGTGTCATGCGACCAGAGGCATTATGGACGAGGAAAGCTACAGAAGATTGTGGGGAAAAAAGGAGATGGCTTGTCTAATCATATATATATATATATATATATATATATATATATATATATATATATATATATATATATATGTATATATATCTTTTTTTTTTTTTTTTTTTTTTTTTTTTATTTAGTCACTGTCTCCCGCGTTCGCGAAAAAGTGCAAGGAAACAGAAGAGAGAATGGCCCAACCCACCCACATACACATGCATATACATAAATGCCCACACACCCATATATACCTGAACATTTCAATGTATACATACACAGGCATACACATGTACATATTCATACTTGCTGCCTTCATCCATTCCCGTCGCCACCCCGCCACACATGAAACAGCTGTCATGTGTAATCCACTGAAACCACAGCTCCCTTTCCACATCCAGGCCATATAAAACTTTCCATAGTTTACCACAGATGCTTCACATGCCCTGGTTCAATCCAATGAGAGCATGTTGATCCCGGTATACCACATTGTTCCAATTCACTCTATTCCTTGCATGCCTCTCACTCTCCTGTATGTTCAGGCCCTGATCGCTAAATTTTTTTTTCACTCCATCCTTCCACTTCCAATTTGGTCTCCCATTTCTTGTTCCCTCTACCTCTGACACATATATCCTCTCTGTCAATCTTTCCTCACTCATCTTCTCCATGTGACCAAACCATTTCAATACACCCTCTTCTACTCTTTCAACCACACTCTTCTTATTACCACACATCTCTCTTACCCTTTCATTACTTACTCAATCAAACCACCTCACACCACATACTGTCCTCAAACATTTCATTTCCAGCACATCCACCATCCTCCGACAACCTTATCTAAAGCCCATGCTTTACATATATATATATATATATATATATATATATATATATATATATATATATATATATATATATATATATATATATATATATATATTTATCCCTGGGGATAGGGGATTAAGAATACTTCCCACGTATTCCCTGCGTGTCGTAGAAGGCGACTAAAAGGGGAGGGAGCGGGGGGCTGGAAATCCTCCCCTCTCGGTTTTTTTTTTTTTTTTTTTTTTTTTTCCAAAAAGAAGGAACAGAGGGGGCCAGGTGAGGATATTCCAAAAAAGGCCCAGTCCTCTGTTCTTAACGCTACCTCGCTAACGCGGGAAATGGCGAATAGTTTAAAAGAAAGAATATATATATATATATATATATATATATATATATATATATATATATATATATATATATATACCGAAATGTTGGCAATGAGAGCACAATCTAAAAGCAATCTCTCAACTTTCATACATGTAATCTGCGAGATATGTACACCGAGGTATCTGAACACACGTTAAAGACACGACTGCAGGTTAAGGTTCGCATGTGTGAGGAAGATTCTCAGTCATGTTGTAAACACGCACTCTTCCGGTCGACTGATCCACTTACGTTCTCACTGTGGTCTGAGTCGTGGGTGACGAGCGGGGCGACGTGTTAGTGACGAGTTGGCGAGAGGGAGACGTGACGACACGCTTCCCCACACCGTGGTATAGGATTACCGTCTCTCGGTACATCGGAAGGTACACGTGATAACACTGTCTCGTCTCCACGGTATGACGTCACAGGAGGAAGTGTGAGTGAAATAATCTCGCTTCCTGTGGCATTACGCGGTACCTTCCCAGAACGACGGGAAACACCCATATGTGGAGTGTTCCACTAGAGAAATGCTAGAAGCAAGGAAATATGACGACCCTCTCACCGCACCGGCCTTGAACTGACTTCCACTAAAGGAAAAGTTCGACTAGTCACAAGTCCTGACCTGACCCACCTGCCTTACAGGTCGCCCGCACCTACAACGACCTGACCAACCTGTCTTACAGGTCGCCCGTACCTACAACGACCTGACCAACCTGTCTTACAGGTCGGCCGCACCTACAACGACCTGACCAACCTGTCTTACAGGTCGCCCGCACCTACAACGACCTGACCAACCTGCCTTACAGGTCGCCCGCACCTACAACGACCTGACCAACCTGTCTTACAGGTCGCCCGCACCTACAACGACCTGACCAACCTGCCTTACAGGTCGCCCGCACCTACAACGACCTGACCAACCTGCCTTACAGGTCGCCCGCACCTACAACGACCTGACCAACCTGCCTTACAGGTCGCCCGTACCTACAACGACCTGACCAACCTGCCTTACAGGTCGCCCGTACCTACAACGACCTGACCCAACTGCCTCGCACACTATGGTGCGGGAGTCTATCCTCAATCTCAGCTTTCGCACAACCCATCCTTACTGGTCGTCCTCCCCAGACACCTCTGCCCTCGCGAACTACCACTGATACGTCCACCTTCAAGATGACGTTACGCCATGGCTGGCCATACGTTCAAAATACCTTTAAGACCCTTTTGCTCGCAGGGCCATTATTTCACCGTCCTCCTCACGCACACACGCGCGCGCGATCAGGGCGGCCCTCCCTTCGAATCCTCAACACACACTAGGGTTGCATCATCTGCATACAATATTGGCCGCAGCCTGACTATCATGTTCCACTGCGATTGAGCTGTAGTGGAGAATATCACCCCCTCCCCAACCTCCTCTAACGTCAAACACGACAAACAAACCCTACTGACATTACGTAAACAAGCCCTGACAGATTGCCACCCCCCCAACGCTTCCCTCTAAATATTAAACTCTTCCAGGTTTCCCTCAAAGTTAAAACCGTCCTGTTCAGATAATTTCCAGGAACCCGTTCCATTTACTTTTCTTTTTTCCCCTTCTACGAACCTGATGCCGGGAAGGGAGGGAGTGGGGAGTGTGGCTCGCCCACCCGGCCATCATCAACATACACACCTTCACAAACGTGCGCGCGTTTTGATACCCCACGACGCCCTTTGTACAAGCTCATGATAATGTGTGGGTGTTTGTCTTCCGGTGTAATGATGTTTGCCATTCTCATGTATCTAATCCACTATGAGCCCGGTCTCCAAAGCCAAAAACAGGTTTACTTCGCTGTGATCTTTCCTAAACGAATTGTTTACCGCTGAGACGCCCTGGAACACACACACACACACACACACACACACACACACACACACACAGTGACCTGACCGGGAGAGGGTCGGGTGGAGGCCCCCCGACCATGGATCATACGTTATTCAAGAGTCAGGGGAACACAGGACGGATGCGAGAGGTGCCTGCAGGGACAGTGGCGTCCCGCTAGGCGACGCCCTTAGGGCCCTCTGTTATTCATACGCATATACAGATGAGCCAGCCAGCGAGGGAAAGTTGTACTATACGTGCATGCTTCTGAAGATGATGCTAGAGTTATAGGACAAGAAAGGTGCACGTCAGTGAGTGAAGAGTTCCCCAAGGCTCCTGTTGCAGACAGATACAGGGATGATGAAAGCAAACATAACGAGACGTCAGGTGAAGATGAGTTAGATATATATATATATATATATATATATATAGAGAGAGAGAGAGAGAGAGAGAGAGAGAGAGAGAGAGAGAGAGAGAGAGAGAGAGAGAGAGAGAGAGAGAGAGAGAGAGAGAGAGATTAATAATTACCACACCGCAGGACAAAATATAAAGAAATTCAAAAGATGACATGTTACCCCACTTATAGAGAGAACTACGCACGAACACATAAATTAGTATCTCTGGGACATTGCCTCCCTGGGAAACACTTCGAGTAGTCATTATGGAGACATACCATTCGCTAAGATATTGTCTATCGGTTTATATATATATATATATATATATATATATATATATATATATATATATATATATATATATATATATATATATATACACAGATAGATAGACGTGGTGGTGAAGGTTGGGTTTGTTCATAAAATGAACTGATAACACTTCCTGGTGATTCAAGTTGTTGGCGTTAGGGTGGGTAGTTGCCTGTAACAGGGTGCTGCATGGCTCCAGACAGTGGTGTACATATACGGGCGTTGGCTACATATAACAAGGCAACGCATGATCCCGGACAGTGTAGGCATGTCAGTGGTGGTTCCTACGGTTGCCATGTTATCATCCCAAACACGGTCAAGTTCGTAACATGCTGAGGGGGATGTAATACTGCTTCAGTCTCTCCCTCCTGATGCCTTTGCCTCACAACTCTGTCACACCCTGATCTTACCCGCTCCCTCCTCTCCCTACTGAGCCACTCCCTCCTCTCCCCCCGGCTGATTACAAGGTATATAATTCAACATGATTGTGCTGCAAGTATATTATCTTCACCCATAAACAGTGATCTGCTTTGAAGAAAACCGCCAATCAAAATAACCATCATAACACAATAAGACCCCAAGACGTAACTACGGTACACACAACTTCATCACTTAGTATGAAGATAGTGGCGTACCACCGCGAAACTTATCTTTATTAGCGCTCGATATAAAAAAGACATTATCTGTCGTAGAGAAAACGGGGAAGGATTCTGCCAGTGCCATTACCGGGAGGAGCCTGACGTAATGTACGAGAGATAAGATAACGAGAGATGCTCTGATTTGTATCCGCCATGTGTCGATGACGGAGTAAACATGTTCACCACATGCCGGGAAGATGTTGGCACGTGACATGCATAAGAAGGTTCCATGTCGTCAAGCCTCAGGAGAACGTGCTAAAAATAATGTAGGAACAGATACGTTTGATGCTCAGGCTACAGGTATAAATACAGGTACCTGTGCCCCCGAGCTCAGACACCTACCAGCCCCAGCGACGAGAGCGCTGTACCTTACGAGGTATACCTTTACGACTAGCGTACGAGAAAGACATATACGTATATATGGATATCAAGATGTCAGGGCAGGAGAGGAGGATAGTGTGGAGGATGGCGAGCGTAGCAGTAGTGGTGTTGTGTTTGGCCTGCCTCTCGACCTCGCTGCCCCTCCACCACAAGTGGTCGGGTCAAGTGGACATCGTCAACGGCACGGAGGCCAACGTTGGCTACATGGAGGAAGCCTTCGTCTTCTGCAAGGTGTCGTCGACCACAGACGACCTGCACCACTACCAGCTGCAGTGGCGGAACCCCACAGGTGACACTGTGGCCAGATGGTCCAAGGATAATTCCTTCGTGTACTCCCTGGGCGGCGGCAGCCACCTGCCTCACTCCTACCTGGTCTTCCACAACTTCCTGACCAGATACGCTGGAGACTACACCTGCGTCTTGCTCCTTGATGACACTGAGGTTAACAGGTCTACAATCACAGTCTGGAAGACTTGAAACTGGCAGGCGACTCTCCTCGTCCTGATTATGATAAACTTACACCAAATCTCGTTGAAGTTGTTCTCTTCTTACAAAATGTGATGTTCTTATTTATCAAATTATTCTACATAACGTGATGTTCTAATTTAAGATAAATTATTCTGCAAGATGTGATGTTCTAATTTAAGATAAATTATTCTACTAGATGTGATCTTTTAAGTTAAGATAAATTATTCTACAAGATGTGATGTTTTAAGACAAATTATTCTGCAAGTTGTGATGTTTTAACTTGATACATTATTTACAAATTGTGATGTTCTAACTTAAATTAATAAGCAGCTTGTGAAGTTCAGGAAACTGACCATATTGTAATATTCACTTGGTCAATATTCATGTGCATATTACAAACTGATGAGTGAAATGAATCTCAGGGCAAAAAATTACTTCTCAGTTCTGTGTCTTACTGCACGCACCACGAATATATTGCGTCTTACCTGAATGTTAATAAATATTTATGAAGAGAATTTTTATAATATCCTGATGACGTCTGAGGGTCTTTTGCTTGCGACACTGCCTCTGTCAATGTAGACCAGAAGGCTTTGAGTGTACAGATTATGGATGTAGATAAGAGCTGTAGAAAATGCGACTCTGGATGTAGAGAAGGGGACTGTTCAATTACAGAAGGGGGACCTGTAGGTGCACCAATAAGCGGGGGACTTTGACTGGGATATATATAGACGTGGATGCCCTAGATGGGAGTGTAAGTCTAAACACAGCTACCATTATGGAAATCGTCATCCCACCGGTCCCATTAAGGTAATCACCTCCCCTCTTCCCTCTCCCACACACACACACACACACACACACACACACCCACGTTTGATTGCCGTCTGGGAGACCTGATTGCCATTTTCTTCAACCTGGCTGTTCTGTCGCCCTACCCGACCTTCTGCGGTCACCGGCACGCGTCTCCTGGCCACCGATATTATCAACCCCCCCCCCCCCCCACACACACACACACACACACACACACCAGGGTAGCGCCACCCACGTCTGCGCTACTGACCGCTCCGCCACAACCAAGCAGTCCTGTCGTCGTCCACCCTCAAGCCTGCCTCCCACACAGCCCATGAAAATCCACGACACATTCCTCCCCCCAACCCCAGCAAGTCTCCCTCCATGTTACCAGCCAACTTGGAAACTACCAGGCAATCTCTCTCTCTCTCTCTCTCTCTCTCTCTCTCTCTCTCTCTCTCTCTCTCTCTCTCTCTCTCTCTCTCTCTCTCTCTCTCTTTTCCTCGAAGGGCTCATTACGACCCGGCCCGAGTCAGTCGGCGCCCAGTCGTCTCTAGTAATTTGACAAGCCAGGAATAAGTGGACGAGACGCGCAAGGCGCGATAGTCTCCCCCGCTAACGGCAGTAACTGACTCTCTCTCTCTCTCTCTCTCTCTCTCTCTCTCTCTCTCTCTCTCTCTCTCTCTCTCTCTCTCTCACCGTCCACTCTACATGTATACATTCCTGTCCTAACTTTAATGTGATGCGAGAAAAATGTTTTTACAGCAAAAAAGTCTATGGCAATTTTTTTTCAAATATGGTGATATAACCCTCAGAATATAATCCATATAATCCCTAATATGGTGACATAATCCCCAGTATGCAAGCCATATAATCCCTAATATGGTGACATAATCCCCAGTATGCAAGCCATATAATCTCTAATATGGTGACATAATCCCCAGTATGCAAGCCATATAATCTCTAATATGGTGACATAATCCCCAGTATGCAAGCCATATAATCTCTAATATGGTGACATAATCCCCAGTATGCAAGCCATATAATCCCTAATATGGTGACATAATCCCCAGTATGCAAGCCATATAATCTCTAATATGGTGACATAATCCCCAGTATGCAAGCCATATAATCTCTAATATGGTGACATAATCCCCAGTATGCAAGCCATATAATCTCTAATATGGTGACATAATCCCCAGTATGCAAGCCATATAATCTCTAATATGGTGACATAATCCCCAGTATGCAAGCCATATAATCTCTAATATGGTGACATAATCCCCAGTATGCAAGCCATATAATCTCTAATATGGTGACATAATCCCCAGTATGCAAGCCATATAATCTCTAATATGGTGACATAATCCCCAGTATGCAAGCCATATAATCTCTAATATGGTGACATAATCCCCAGTATGCAAGCCATATAATCTCTAATATGGTGACATAATCCCCAGTATGCAAGCCATATAATCTCTAATATGGTGACATAATCCCCAGTATGCAAGCCATATAATCTCTAATATGGTGACATAATCCCCAGTATGCAAGCCATATAATCCCTAATATGGTGACATAATCCCCAGTATGCAAGCCATATAATCTCTAATATGGTGACATAATCCCCAGTATGCAAGCCATATAATCTCTAATATGGTGACATAATCCCCAGTATGCAAGCCATATAATCCCTAATATGGTGACATAATCCCCAGTATGCAAGCCATATAATCTCTAATATGGTGACATAATCCCCAGTATGCAAGCCATATAATCTCTAATATGGTGACATAATCCCCAGTATGCAAGCCATATAATCTCTAATATGGTGACATAATCCCCAGTATGCAAGCCATATAATCTCTAATATGGTGACATAATCCCCAGTATGCAAGCCATATAATCTCTAATATGGTGACATAATCCCCAGTATGCAAGCCATATAATCTCTAATATGGTGACATAATCCCCAGTATGCAAGCCATATAATCTCTAATATGGTGACATAATCCCCAGTATGCAAGCCATATAATCTCTAATATGGTGACATAATCCCCAGTATGCAAGCCATATAATCTCTAATATGGTGACATAATCCCCAGTATGCAAGCCATATAATCTCTAATATGGTGACATAATCCCCAGTATGCAAGCCATATAATCTCTAATATGGTGACAAAAATCTCTAATCTGGTGATAAAATCCCAATATGGTGACAAACCAAATATAGATACAATCCCAATATGATGACATGACCCACGATACGGTAAAAAAAAAAATCATCGAAATGGTGACACAAATGCAATATGTCGATACAATTTCCAATACGGCGACGATCCCTAATGCTGCGAAGCAATGCGGTAACGACCACAACACGTCCATACAATCCCAACGACGGTGACATAAAATCCTCAATAAGGTGGCATAATCCCCAAGATGACGCCGTAATCCCAACGCTAGTGCCTCGATACAGGTCAACCTTCCCACCATTCTACCCTATATCTTCACCCCATACAGTACCCTATGTATGTATGTATGTATGTATATATATATATATATATATATATATATATATATATATATATATATATATATATATATATATATATATATATATATATATTCCTATGAGTCAATGGGGAAAATGAAACATAGGACTCGTAGGAATATCTTGATCACGCGCAAAATTGTGATCCTTTCCAATATATATATATATATATACATATATATATATATATATATATATATATATATATATATATATATATATATATATATATATATATATATATATATATATATATACATACATATATATATATATATATATATATATATATATATATATATATATATATATATACATATATGGCCGCAATGTGGGGTGCTGTGTGGCCACCGCACTATGTCACACACAGTGCAGTGAGATGTCAGCTCAAACTACAGGTGTAATCTTAGGCGTCGAGCAGAGAGTTCACCCCACAGGTTGGTGTCCGTGTGTGTGTGTGCGCGTGTGTGTGTGTGTGTGTGTGTTAACCCGGCTTTTGTTTTAGTGTCGTGTCGTTAGTTCACTCTACTGGGGGAGGGGGCGGGGGGGCCTCAGACATCATGGTCGATGAGAGATGAAAGGCGAAAGGCGAATACAATACCTTCCCCCGTTCGCTAGCGTCTCGAGTTTGAAGGTGTGGTTCCGCGAACGAACGAACGAAAAAAAAAAAAAAAAAACACACGCTCAGCTTCATGTTCCAATCTGGAGACTACCATTCCATGTGGTGTAGGAAGGATGAAAACCAATGATGTTCGTAACACACACACACACACACACACACACACACACACACACGGCCTGTGCAACAACAACAACAACACAACATATAGATATGGGCGCACAGCTTCGGCTCTCCCGTGAGCAAACTGCTTCCTGGGGGCCGGCTTCCAAGCGACAGCCACCTCTCTCTGCCCTGGCGTTATTATGCCCCCCCACCCCCACCCCACCACATCACCCGACGCCAGCGAAGGTCACAAAAATGTATGATGAGAGAGAAAGAGAGAGAGAGAGAGAGAGTCGGTCCCTGACACACACACACACACAGAGTCATATCAATTACAACGTTCAATGTTAAATGTGGCTATTCCCTCCTGGCGTCCCACCCAGTCATGTTTGACATCCCAGTCCATTGATTGATTGATTGATTGATTGATTGATTGATTGATTGCCTCTTTTACATTCCTCACAGAACATTTCAGGTGGTCAGAAACTGTAATTAAACAGTATATCATTAAATCTCGTATATACGTGAGACAGACAATTTATATATATATATATATATATATATATATATATATATATATATATATATATATATATATATATATATATACATATATATATATATATATATATATATATATATATATATATATATATATATATATATATATATATATATATATATATATATATAATCAGTAGAGGGGGAAATATATATACGTGGACACTCCATTTTTTCCCATGACAAATGCCTCGGTTTATAACTTACACCCCAGAGGATTTTTTATGTGGTTCAGAGAAGAGGTAATATATACATATTTTTCTTTCTTTCTTTTTCAGGCCGGTTATCGACTGCTGGAGTTCTGGGTAGTGATATCTGGTGTGTGTGTGTGTGTGTGTGTGTGTGTGTGTGTGTGTGTGTGGGAGGACGCCGATATAAATGGTCGAACACTGGTCGAGTCCCGTTTGTCCCGGCGAGGCCAAGCGCGCGCACACATAGACCCACACAGACACATACACACACACACACACTCACACACACACACAACCATCGCAACAGGACCTCTGGCCACACTCCGGCTCCGGTGCTCACACCGTCGCCGTCCGGTTCCGGCTCCAAGTGCGAGTGTGACAGAGAGGAGGGGGGCGGGGCAGAACTGTGGCCTCCAGGTTCCCCAGAGGTACCCAGTGAGAAGGAGAGGTCGTCACACACACACACACACCACATAAGTTCCCTCACGAGAGATTATTTCAGTGCTTTACAATCTATCGACTCTGTTCGTATAAGGCGACGTAAAAGGCTATCTGGTGGTAGAGAGAATTCTACATAGGAAACTTTGATATATGTACATACTCGTGGAGGAAACGGAAAATGAGTCTGGTCACAGCACGTGGAAGTCTGATTACCTTGTAATTACTATAGACTAGTGGAACAGCACGGGGAAGTCTGATTACTTTATGATTACTTTAGACACGAGTGGAACAGCACGGGGAAGTCTGATTACCTTATAATTACTTTGGACACGAGTAGAGCCACGAGGAAGTTGATTACCTTGTAATTACTTTAGAGACGAGTGGAACAGCACATGGAATTCTGATTACCCTGTAATTACTTTAGAGACGAGTGGAACAGCACGTGGAAGTCTGATTACCTTGTAATTACTTTAGAGACGAGTGGAACAGCGCGTGGAAGTCTGATTACCTTATAATTACTTTAGAGACGAGTAGAATAGCACGAGGAAGTGATTAACTTGTAATCACTTTAGAGTGGGAAGTCTTCCGTCAGAGCGCCCCTCCCCCAGAGTGGTGATTACCTGATCGTCGGCGAGGATGGCGCCTGGAAGGCCCGTGAAGCTCTTGATTCGGACCTGTAGCTTCACCGTCATCATCACAAGCGTCCTGGTGGACATCCTGAGCGGCAAGGCCACCGGCAGGTATGCCCCGGTGCCCAAGCTGAACATCATCAACGGCACGGACGTCATCATCAGCGAGGACCAGGACGGCTTCGTCTACTGCTACGCTGGCCTGGACTCCAGCAGCAGGAGGGCGCCCTACGCGGTCGTGTGGACCAACCCTTACGGGCGTCCCGTCTCGCCCTACCACCCGAGGGGCAACGCCAAGGCGGCCAAGATCTTCGCCGTGAGGGAGAGCTTCATCCTCCCCCACGCATACCTGGTCTTCCGCGGGTTCGACCAAGACCTGGCGGGGGTGTACACGTGCAACCTCCTCTACAGCGGGCGGCTCCTCGTCCGCCGCACCATTCACCTGAGACTCTTCCGCCCGACCTTCAGGGTCGTGCCCCTGCCGCAGTGCTTGGCCGTGCCCGAGGGCGGGACGATCCTGCTCCCGTCCCCCGTGGCGGGCAGCCCCCCCAAGCCACCCATGTGGACCAGGAACGACGGAGACCTGGACCTCTCCACCAGCCTCCAGCTGAACGGCGGACTCCTCCTACAGGGGGTGCAAGGTGGGGCCCTCTGAGAGGCTTGACGACATCCCAGTTTCTCCTAGACCGTAAAACTAAACCTACAGTCACCACCCATATCCTGATCTTTGTCCTCGAGTTGGAGAGACTTTGGGAAACTTTTTGACGAAAGTCTTTATGACTGGAAACTTTTATAAGACTGGGAAACTTTTTATGACGAAACTTTTATAAAGACTCAAGGAAACATTTTCTATGACTTTGGGACACTTTTATAAGACTTTTGTAAGACCATGGAAGCGGAAGTGGATCATAGGGTGGGGGAGGGGGCGAAAATTCTGGGAGCCTTGAAGAATGTGTGGAAGTCGAGAACATTATCTCGGAAAGCAAAAATGGGTATGTTTGAAGGAATAGTGGTTCCAACAATGTTGTATGGTTGCGAGGCGTGGGCTATGGATAGAGTGGTGCGCAGGAGGATGGATGTGCTGGAAATGAGATGTTTGAGGACAATGTGTGGTGTGAGGTGGTTTGATCGAGTAAGTAACGTAAGGGTAAGAGAGATGTGTGGAAATAAAAAGAGCGTGGTTGAGAGAGCAGAAGAGGGTGTTTTGAAATGGTTTGGGCACATGGAGAGAATGAGTGAGGAAAGATTGACCAAGAGGATATATGTGTCGGAGGTGGAGGGAACGAGGAGAAGAGGGAGACCAAATTGGAGGTGGAAAGATGGAGTGAAAAAGATTTTGTGTGATCGGGGCCTGAACATGCAGGAGGGTGAAAGGAGGGCAAGGAATAGAGTGAATTGGAGCGATGTGGTATACCGGGGTTGACGTGCTGTCAGTGGATTGAATCAGGGCATGTGAAGCGTCTGGGGTAAACCAAGGAAAGCTGTGTAGGTATGTATATTTGCGTGAGTGGACGTATGTATATACATGTGTATGGGGGTGGGTTGGGCCATTTCTTTCGTCTGTTTCCTTGCGCTACCTCGCAAACGCGGGAGACAGCGACAAAGCAAAAAAAAAAAAAAAAAATATATATATATATATATATATATATATATATATATATATATATATATATATATATATATATATTCCTATGAGTCCACGGGGAAAATGAAACACGAAAAGTTTCCAAGTGCACTTTCGTGTAATAATCACATCATCAGGGGAGACACAAGAGAGGAATATAACAGTCAGTTGATATACATCGAAGAGACGAAGCTATATATATATATATATATATATATATATATATATATATATATATATATATATATATATATATATTCCTATGAGTCCCCGGGGAAAATGAAAATGGACTCATAGGAATATCTTGATCACGCGCAAAATTGTGATCCTTTCCAACATATATATATATATATATATATATATAGCGTGGGCTATAGAGTTGTGCGGAGGGTGGATGTGCTCGAAATGAGATGTTTACGGACAATATGTGGTGTGAGGTGGTTTGATCGAGTAACCAATGAATGGGTAAGAGAGATGTGTGGTAATGAAAAGAGTGTGGTTGAAAGAGCAGAAGAGGGTGCATTGAAATGGTTTGGTCACATGGAGAGAATGAGAGAGGAAAGATTGACAAAGAGGATATATGTGTCAGAAGTGGAGGGAACGAGAAGTGGGAGACCAAACTGGAGGTGGAAAGATGGAGTGAAAAAAATTTTGAATGATCGGGGCCTGAACATGCAGGAGGGTGAAAGGCGTGCAAGGAATAGAGTGAATTGGAGCGATGTGGTGTACCGGGGTCGACGTGCTGTCAATGGATTGAACCAGGGCATGTGAAGCGTCTGGGGTAAACCATGGAAAGTTTTGTGGGGCCTGGATGTGGAAAGGGAGCTGTGGTTTCGGTGCATTATTACATGACAGCTAGAGACTGAGTACGAATGAGTGCGGCCTTTGTGCGGGGGGAGGGGGTTGTCATTTCATGTGTGGCGGGGTGGCGACGGAATGAATATGGGCAGACAGTATGAATTATGTACATGTGTATATATGTATATGTCTGTGTGTGTATATATAGGTATACGTTGAGATGTATAGGTATGTATATGTGCGTGTGTGAACGTGTATGTATATACATGTGTATGTGGGTGGGTTGGGCCATTCTTTCGTCTGTTTCCTTGCGCTACCTCGCTAACGCGGGAGACAGCGACAAAGTATAATAAATATAATTAAAGGGGAAGGACGGGCACTCTGGCCGGCGAATAAATCTCGCTGGGTCACACATGCTTTCGTGTACGACCCCGTCCGTATTAACGATATGGCCTTACGAGCATCGGGGACCGGTCGAAAACTGACTCGCTAAATCCAGAACTCAAAATATCTTTTATTGACTAATTCTAATTTTGTCTGGGAAAAGATAGATGGTATTCACCGTTTTCTATCCGGAGGGGACACTTTATCAATACAGTTTTCATTTTCCTTCGACTCATGACCTGATGATAATCCTTTAACAAACTCACTAAAATCAACATCATCATTTTCTCAACATCGCGTTCTTCGCTGAGGTCATTAACACATACACCATTAATATCATATCATAATAACCCGGTCATGTTTTTCCTTGTGTCTCATCATTAATGTTTACAGACTTCATCTCCTAGGCAGGGATATCCTGGCCTGTCAGTAAACCCAGCATTCTTTCCCGTCCCATTCTCCAGACTTTCTTACTTCCCTTTATTCAAAGACGTCCCTCTCCATCCACCTCCTCCTTCCAATTCCCTCTGTGACAGCTCTCTTCGGTCATCGTCTCTAGACGACTCAACGGGAGCCGTATCCACCATCTTGCCATCTACGTTCGTTTCTCCCTCCATCTCTCTGTGTTCGTCCCTCACTCCATCACAATATCAAGTTCATTTTCCAAAGCGACCTCATGTCTGCTACTTACACTCACCTCCTGACAAGGTTGTCTGATGTGTTCAGCTTTCTTTTCCATGTATCATTTTGAGGGGGAAGCACGGATTCAAAATATTTTTTTCTCTATACACATATGTATCTTTTAAGGTGGATAAAAACATACATCTTTTAATGATGGATACATAGCAATTGTTCAATAATGCTGAATAACGTAGATTTTTCAAGTGTATACATATGGATCTTTAAATCGTGGATACATAAGGATCTTCAAAGGTGGATACATTTGGATCTCTTAATGGTGGATACATATGGATCTTATGATGGTACACATATACACATATCCTTTTCCAGTGGTGAAAACATGGATCTCTAACAATGATTCTTATTTTTTTCTACCCCATTTGGTAATTCCTTCCATCACGTTTTCCTTCTCTCCCCAGTACTGCAAACACACGCCCTTGGTATTTCATAACACGAACGTCATCTGAAGTTGGTGCTATTGTCACTATGCCGCAGTCCTTGCTATGTTACCATGTCGCACTCCCTGCTATGTTACCATGCCGCAGTCCCTGCTATGTTACCATGCCGCAGTCCCTGCTATGTTACCATGCCGCAGTCCCTGCTATGTTACCATGCCGCAGTCCCTGCTATGTTACCATGCCGCAGTCCCTGCTATGTTACCATGCCGCAGTCCCTGCTATGTTACCATGCCGCAGTCCCTGCTATGTTACCATGCCGCAGTCCCTGCTATGTTACCATGCCGCAGTCCCTGCTATGTTACCATGCCGCAGTCCTTGCTATGTTACCATGCCGCAGTCCCTGCTATGTTACCATGCCGCAGTCCCTATGTTACCATACACCAGTCCCTTCCATATTACTATGCAACAGTCCTTGATATGTTACTCTCTCACAATCTGTGCAATGTTACTATGCAACAGTTCCTGCTTTGTTGCCATACACTAGCCCCTACCATACTTATACTAAGCAACCGTTCATCCTGTTACTATGCAAATAAACCCACCACGCTACTATCCCATGGGACGTGCCAAAACTTCCTACCATCTTTCTGGGGATTACCAGAATTCACCGTCCAGACATTCAATATAAAAGAAAAATAACTGATGTACAGTTTACAGAACAGCAAAGAAGCTGAAACGTATTGGAACTTCAATGACCAGGCAGATACCACACATATATATTTAAAAATCTTACATTACAGAGAAGTACAGCCTATTTACAGTTAGGGACACCCAAATGTGTAGTATTAGGTGGCATCTGAGAAACGAACACTTTCGTCTGTCACTCCTACAAAATAAACACCCTAGTATTTTGCCTTCCGGTACATAAAAACTAGTTTTTGCCTTCAAGGAAAGCAAAACACTAGTTTTTTCCTTCTAATCAACGTAAAGCTGTAGATTTTACTTTTTAAGAAAAATAAAACTAATTTTGCCCTAAAGCAAGACACTAATTCGTTCTCTGAGACAATCACTGAAGCTGTGTGTCATCTCATCCAACAAAACACAAGAGCACCAGTATATTTCCACACACGCAACACACAAGCCCTCCTTTATTCCAATAAAACAAAACCCATAATTCTACTCCCTCTAAAAATACAATATAATCATCAGCTTGGTAATACCAAGCTGTATCGTCGTAAATTAGACAAAAAGAGGATAGCACTATCTCGCAAAGTAACGAACATCTTGCACACAGAGGGAGTTCATCTCATATCTGTTCCCAAGTGGAGGGGAACGCAGCTTTCAATGTTCAGGGAGCACCGATAATAATAGGGGTCCTAGGTGTCGTGTGACACAGTAATCAATGAGGGTATTTCTGAAGTGTGTATGATGCGGAGCACACCTCTACACTCCTATACCCTCAGGTGTGTGGTTTTTTTTTTTTTCTGTTGTCAGATGTATTTATGTGTTGTTGTGCTATGTATACACTTAATGAGAAGGTGTTCATGTCTCCCCCCCTCCCTCACTCCCCAGAGCCTGGTGTGTACAGGGCTGTGGTGTGGCTGGGAGGCGGCCTTATCCACCAGCAGCAAGTGGCAGTGTCCGTACTTCAGCAGGACGGGGGAGTGGCCGATCCCAGCCCTCCGGGACCCACCTGCTCCCAACCGGACACGCAGACGCCCCCGGACGCCTACTCCTCCTCCTCCTCCTCCTCCAGCGTCGCCGTCGCCAACGAGGTCGTAGCTGACATCCAGATCCACACGTACCGTCGGCTGGTGGACGAGGCACGCAGGAGGGCGACGTAGGCTGACGACTCTTGACGCCGACGCCATCGTCCTGACGCCACCCGTCATCGTTACGTCACAGCAGGACCTGCTGCCATAGGCCTTCAAGAGGGTAGGTCGAAGGTCCTCTTCATCCACCCTCCCCCCCCCAAAAAAAAAAGGGGGGATCGTTCATCGCTTGAAGAGCTCGACGAAGACAACAGCTGAAGACTCTCCAAATGAGGCACTCCTCCTCCCTCTCTCACTTGGTGATGTCATCAACACAACACTCCTCCTCCCTCTCTCACCTGGTGATGTCATCAACACAACACTCCTCCTCCCTCTCTCACCTGGTGATGTCATCAACACAACACTCCTCCTCCCTCTCCCACCTGGTGATGTCATCAACACAACACTCCTCCTCCCTCTCCCACCTGGTGATGTCATCAACACAACACTCCTCCTCCCTCTCCCACCTGGTGATGTCATCAACACAACAATCCTCCTCCCTCTCCCACCTGGTGATGTCATCAACACAACAATCCTCCTCCCTCTCCCACCTGGTGATGTCATCAACACAACAATCCTCCTCCCTCTCCCACCTGGTGATGTCATCAACACAACAATCCTCCTCCCTCTCCCACCTGGTGATGTCATCAACATTATAATGATATAAATGGGAAGTTTTTCTCCTCGTCAGAGACTCCTGATGTTAACATTCCTAGGCTCATTTTTTGTTCGGGAACACAAATGTCTTTTGTAAAAGTAAGCCATAAACTGATATGATATTACTGGATATGATGCTGCTATTAATGATAAGCAAACGTATACAACAATCCATCTTGAAGATACACAAACAGGACCACTCCAGTGTTCGAATCATTCTACATCCTCGAGCTGGAATCTACTCAAATAAACAGGCCATTTACCTTTGAGGTTTCTTGCGTGTGACATTTCAGACCATCCATTAATAGTGCCAGAAACTACCCCTGTCCCTACACCACTGTAGATATAGTCCATCTAAGGTGCATATCCCCGTGTCGGACAACTACTGTTGTTAGAAAGCTATTTGGTACCGTACCAAGCTAGTATCTGGTACTGTACCAAGCTAGTATCTGGTACTGTACCAAGCTAGTATCTGGTACTGTACCAAGCTAGTATCTGGTACTGTACCAAGCTAGTCACATGGTACTCCAGTATTTGTACTATGCTAATCACAAAGTACACCAATCCTGTATTATGCTAGTCACATAATATTCCGTATGTACAATGTGTTATGTATCAGTGGAGGAGAGTGTAAGATACATACCGAGGAATAAATAAACAAATGTTTGGTGTCTTCTGTATGCAAACTGCATCTTGGGCATGAGGGGTCCTGAGATATACTGAAATCAGCGCCTGTAATGCTGGAGAGATGGGGGTGCTGTCCAGGGGAAGGCAGGAGGGAAAGCCAGCCATTTCTTCGTCATTCCTTTACTGATCCGAAACAGCTAACTAAAAGGCCAACCCCCACCCCCCTCTCTCTCTCTGTTCTGCAGGTGGTACCTACTTGCAGTCACTGCTGCTCTCATTAGAGCATTTGTACTTTCAAGCCTCCAAAGTAAAAATGCTTTACAAGCTCAATTTATCTTCTTTCTTTCTTACGTCCTTGTACATTTTTTCTACAACCTTGTATCTATCTTTTTTCTTACTATTCAAATGGCATGGCTGACTTTTTCCCCATGTCTTGTCGGCTCTTATAGAGTATATATGTATATATATATATATATATATATATATATATATATATATATATATATATATATATATATATATATATATATTTTTTTTTTTTTTTTTCAAACTATTCGCCATTTCCCGCGTTAGCGAGGTAGCGTTAAGAACAGAGAACTGGGCCACTGAGGGAATATCCTCACCTGCCCCCTTCTCTGTTCCTTCTTTTGGAAAATTAAAAAAAAATTGAGAGGGGAGGATTTCCAGCCCCCCGCTCCCTCCCCTTTTAGTCGCCTTCTACGACACGCAGGGAATACGTGGGAAGTATTCTTTCTCCCCTATCCCCAGGGATAATATATATATATATATATATATATATATATATATATATATATATATATATATATATATATATATATATATATATATATTGCCCTTTACTCTGAGAAACGATGCGGTGGTCAACCAAGGCAGAGTATAGGACTGCTCCTTGCAAGTGGTAAGGCCAGTTAAATCCTCGCTGGCGAATCCTTATCAACAAAAAGTGGCATTCCCACCTTGGTGCTTCCTACCTGCTGGCCTTAACCTGGCGGGTTCCAGTAAACACTGTGGTCATGGCCTTTGAGAAAGATATTGGTTTCCCAATACACGATTTTCTTAATAGCTCATTATTAATGGATGCTTTGCTGTTCTCTTTTCGTGTACTCTATATTGGTGTACTTGATCATTTATAATCATGTCTATCATTGAGAATCATATCTATTATACCTCTGATGTTGTCTAAAGAAATTCTTGCAAATACCAATTAAGTTTTTCAATGTATGACTCAAACAAATAAACACATTTAAAAAAAAAATTAATCGCTTTCCTTCTCCTCTGATTTAATTTCTCCAACTACATATAAATGTCAGCAGGTTGTAGACAGTAGCCGCCCCAGGGATAGAACTTCCCTCCTGACTTAGAAGTGTTCAAGTGATGGCCGGAACCACCTCACACCCTACTTGCTAGGGGCTGATCTAGAACACTCTGTATCGTTGAAACTTAACTCTACGGGACGGTCTAGGTATCTCTTCACTATATACACTACACCCAAGTCCTCTCGTTCTCTCTCGTGTCTTCACTCCCTCGATGAAGGCTGCTATCTGTGGCCAGAGCCCCTGACGCACAAAAGATAACACTCGATGGAGCTCTCCTTTCACGCGATGATTACAAAAAAACAATTCCTAATATCACTCATATACAACCAATCGATCAAACATATGCATAACGCAGGAAAAAACAATATTGTAAAGCCACAGGGAAGGGACAAAGAGAAGAGGTTCCAGGCACATTAAATGCTTAAGGTATTTCCAAGAACACTGGTACGTAATTCAATATACCGGGAAACCTGATTGCTATTTCCAACAGATTTTTTTTTCTCACCATGTAGCGGCACTGGTGGGACAAACAAGGTTCTGCCAACATCGCTTTAAGTTTCGCGTCGATTTTTCCTATTAAAGTTTTTTTTTTTGACAAATATCACGCGAATATACAATCCTGAGGAACCAGACGATTAAATCTACCTCCACATCGGCCAGCGGGAGTGGTTGGAGAGGTCTTCTTAAGCCCGTCGCCATCTTTAAGTACAGGGAAAGTGTTTGGTCTACGGCCTTCATGAAGTGCAGGGAAAGTGTTTGGTCTACGGGCTTCTTGAAGTGCAGGGAAAGTGTTTGGTCTAACAATCGAACCTGCTTAAAAATTATTACCATAACCTCACACCAATGGGTTCCAGCCTCCCGACCCTTGCTCGTCCTCTTGACGAGGCTCACTAAAAATAAAAAAAATAAATAAAAAAAGCTTCATCCATTCAAAACCCCTCTCACTTCTTAAATCAATAACCCCCCCCCCCCCTTCCACTATCCTCTTTTCTTTTACAAGCATTAATTTGACAAAAGCTTTCCAGAAATGAGATCTTGGATTCCTTAACCCCCCCCCCCCCTCCCCCGTTTCAACACGCAGAATTCTACAAGACATTACAGCACAATACCACACACACACACACACACACACACACACATTTCACTCAACGATACATGACGAACATGTGGAAATGGTCTAGAAAAGGATAACAAAGTTGTTACCTGAAATAAAGTAAAAGTCACCTGGAGAGTGTAAAGGCCATAAATATTTGCTTACAGTGGAAGACATAAGAGTTAAGGGATGACTTGATCACATTCTTAAAGTTTCTAAACCGGTCCACTGACGCCGACAGTTAGACACTTCTTAGAAAGGTTACAAAGACAGCACAACCACAGGTCATGAACAAGAAATTAGGCATGAAAGAATTGTCAGAAATAAATGTACAGCAGTTTTTTCCGGTATCGGGTAATGACTGATTGAAGTGAGCTACTTAAAGATATTATGAGTGCAGACAGTATACGGAAGTTTAATATGATGCGAGAGTACACATCGGAGTAAAAAACGTCTAACACAACTTGCAAAACAACCGCCCAAGTTCCAACCGATCTAATCCTAGCCCTGGCAAACATCTGTAATTCCATGGAATTTTACACAACTTCATCCCGAGACGCCATGGAAGATGCAGTAACCAAGAAAGTGGTTCTACCTCATAAATAGCCACAGTTAATTGAACATGACTGACTCTCCAACTCGCAACCTAAATATTTAAGCATGGTTGTGCGTCCACATCTCAATAATACTGACGCATATCGTGTTCCGAGGCAAAGCAACTGGTAGTCTTACATTGCACACTCAAATTTCTGGGACTTTTTTTCCCTAAAACATCAACATTACATGCTGACAGGTAACTACCAAGAAGTCAAACAACAATTATAAGGTCTCTTCATATAATAATGAATTTCACTACTAACGAACAGATATGCCTTCCTGAACCCACTAACTCTTTTTTAAATATAAAAGCAATTTTAAATTGTAACATAACCGGGGACATGGTTTTCCGAGTTCTCTTTGTTACAGGTGGACAATACCTATGGACCAGACGGCATACCTCCCCTTTGTCCTTACATCACCCCATTATTCTAATTTCTGCCATCTCAAAAGTTTTGGAAACTCTCCTTGAATCTGTTTCTTACAACATAAAAGCTCATTCCCTTCTCTCATATCGCCAGTGTGGCTTTCCTGGAACACATATCTTCTGGCGATCTCGCTTATATGATTCACCTTTAGTTCCCTCGCTGGGATTCTCATTAAGATTTTATCCAGAACGTCGATATCTCTATGGAAATGACGGTGTCACTAAAGTATTTACAGACTTAACTTGCTTCCTTTTGCTTTCCTGCTTTTTTTCGTTCTGTAAAGCATCGTTTTCATTCTGGTCGCGAAAAATTCACTCTGCACACTTTAACTAATCTTCTCTCGCCTTCAAATTCCCACTCATCTATCAAAGTTACCCAAACCTTACATAATCCTTCATCGGACGTAACTGATCAAAGCTGGCACGTTCACTTCTAAAATAACTTTCAAAGTAACGTACAGTTTTTGCAATATATAACCGCCACTTCGAGAGGGCTTCCGCCGACTGGCAATACTGACGTCACCGTGAAGCGCCCTCACCACTACAGTAATTTGGTGCTACCAACAGTCGGGAAGTATCATCGCTCATATTTGCACTGGCTGTGTTCTATGGTTGCTACTACCCAAATACTGTACCGGCTGAACGAACACCAACCACTGGGGCGAACATGCTAGATGGCTCCACCCATACATTACGCTAAGCAAGCAGGGCGACACAAGTCACCATGAACAGGTAAGATACCGAAAGACTATACGAATGCAGAAATCTGACACAATATCTTTGAAAATTCTCCACATGTGGGGATGATAGCACTACACAAAACTAATAATATGCTCCTTTTCAGCCAGGCAATGGGAAAACATAACAAAGTACGTGTAATCAGCATATTTTAAATGGACGTGTATAAAAGGCACATAATAGTTCGAAATTTACAACACTATTTCAGCCACCTACCTTGTGGTTATGCAGTCTACTTTAAAATCAGCAAATCAGCAAGTAAATGCAGTCTACATACAGACAGACTAGACACCCACTAATTTCAAAAGTTATGGAAAGTCTACGTTATATATATATATATATATATATATATATATATATATATATATATATATATATATACTCTTAAAATACCCAAAAATTACAACCAACGTTTAGTTTTAGCATTTATCCCTTCCATGACAGTATCCAAAGCTAGGCAGATATATCCAAGAAACTACGCGACCAAGTCCGTGAAATTTCCTTGGAACATGAAATATTTTGAAGGATTTTGGTTTTAGTACCAGGTTCTGGGGAGGAGAAATCTTAAGTATGGACCTGGTGACTGCCATTACACCTTGGACCAAACAATATAAACTACATATCAACTGGTCATTATTCTATCAAGGAGGGCAGAGACATCTTGCCTTTAAAAAAAAAAAATCCATGGGGCAGGTCAAACTCATATGCCATTTAAATCCACTTGGAGGGTTCTATCAAAGTCTTTCATTATACCTGATAAAACTATTGAGCATCCTTACTCTATACACTGCCATGACCTTCCTACGTCCCCTAACCTTCCTCTACACACAGGTGAACCAGCTACACGTGTGATGGCGCAAACTACAAAATCAACCGGGTGTCTTCCACGACCTTCTAGAATCTCCATTGTATATACCAGCCATACTAGTGAACAATGTTGTTACATTTAACACTTACCCACTGTATGTTGTACACCACTTTGAGACAGTAGAGAAACTTCCAAAATCTTCCAACCCACGAGTTCACATGTTAATAATCGGTTTCCATCAGCGTCCAACTTGGCCTACAAGACTGGCAACACAAGTCATGCAAGCCGCCATGTTCGGTCTGCCTCAGGTAATATATGGCTCGGAATCCACGTTTTATATCCTTCATGACTAGTCTGCACACCACCAAGCTTTTCTGTCACAATTAGGCTACGACTGGACTTTAAACACAATCGAAAAAAATACTTCTGAAGGCGTAAAATGTCTAAAAACTGACGTGCTTCAAGAAGGTGTTCCACACGTCTTTCAACGCCTGATCTAATGGAACCTATATGTAACCGAGAAATATCAGTTGCAAGTTAGTATCAAATTTCTCTCAAATTATATTCATTTGCTACTTTACACCAATTATCTATTATTCAAATAGGAATATTTGTTGTTGTCTGATTCCTATACATAAAAAAAAAAATGTCGGTAGGGGTAATGGTGGCTAGAAGCTGCCACGCACGAACTTGTACATTAAATTTTTCTGTTCAAAGTCACAGTAATGCTACATTCTTTCTTGTTACAGGTCCCTACATCATATGAGAATATTACATGTAAAATGTTTAATTCGTGTTCATGATGCTATAAATCTCTAGCTCACAAAGTAGCCGATTTTCACATTTCGAACAACTTTTTTCCCGCGGCAAACCAACCTACACTAAAACATTATTGTACAACATCCGACTTTGTGATATGTTTCTGCTATTCTTTCCCACATAAAACCATGATGCACTTTATGATGCTTTTAGTACATTGTGCCGTTCTCACACCTCATCTGAACATACATATATAAGTAAGGGAAACCAGTGACATTTACAGGCAAAGAATTTCTTTCCCATTCCCCCTCACCTTCCATGGGTTCTATGACGTTGAGTGGAGACTGAGCTATGGTTGACGGTCTGCCAACTTTGGACAGGAGGGTCTCCACGTCGGTAATACAATAATGCTAAAAAAAAAAAAAAAATTGTGTGCAAAGTAACACTTAAGATGATACAGACAGACTATCCAGCATGACTGTACAGTAGGACAAGTGAGGAGTACTTTAATTACCCGAATGTACAGTATGGTACCAGATTACTCTAGTGGGGCCTCACCTACTGAGCAGCACATAGTTAACTGATTTCGCTTGTAGCAAGCATTTCGTAAATCCATTTTTGTGAAAGTTGACGGTGATGTAATTCAACATAATCTTTCGTTACACTACCACATAGAAGTAGTACTTCCACTTAACCCAGGACGTGTATAGCCATACAAGAAGCTGTCGGGAGCTCTACACAGCTGATGACGATTGACCTGAAACGTGAATTTTGAGACCATATTGTGAATTGAAGTTTCCCTTTTTTTTTTATATCTAAACAAAAACTAATCAACATAGCAGTCATTTGAAGCACCTCACGACAGTAATAACCCATGTTACCTACCCCAGTTGGGTTAATTTGTTTAAACTATACATGAGTGGCTGCTGGAGCTTTACCATTCCAATAAACAATTCTTGTTCACCTTTAAAAATCAGGAAATCAATATAAAGCCTTTTTTGTGTAATGTCTCTATGTAAACTGTAATTCCTATTTAATTCAACTCATTGCAAAAACTGGCCTATGAAACTTAATTCCATGATCATATGCGTCATTCATCTGAAAGGAAAAGTCTTCAAATACTAAATGCGTTGACAGCGGTTCTAAATCATAGCCTGGCCATAACACAAACTCTTCTGTCGACGTTCGACGGTAGTTAACCTAATTCAAAACATCCACCACTGGTCTTGCCTGGAGTCATAGAGGAAAATATCATTTAAAATCTGCATTTACCAGAACTCTTACGTCCCCCCCTCCCCCCTTCCACCCAATCAGGGAAGAGCAACACCATTACTGTTTTTTTTCCCTTCTCTTCAACGTCTCGTTCCACTCCAACTCCTGACAAAAAAAATGACAAAAGTGGCATCGTTACCCGTTTTGATTAGACAGGATACTATTTCCCGACAAGATTTTCTTAGAATGGAAAGTCCAGATGTCGCGGTGAGTGAGAGACTCACCAATTAGCATGAGAGAGTGGAGGAGGAGGAGACAGGTCTTCCAGTAACTGCCAGAACATTCTATCATGTGCTGTCAGTTATTTGCTGAAGTTCGTGGCTGCGGCTGTACACACATTCATCATATAAATCTAAGGAATAACATTTTCTGTGATCATTGATGTTTTCCTGACAACCGCATCTCGCTTTGGTTTCTCAGAAAGCAATTCTCGGGCGTTCTGCTCCCTACCATCTCTGGTTTATTCCCAAAGTTACTTGATTGCTCTGTGGTACTTCCTCATACTATGGCAACTCAAGAACAAGTGTCGAGGTTTATTTATAAATTAGCTGCTCCTGTGGGGTAAGATCTGCGTTGAAGGTTAGAGATTACAATATGAATTTGAGTTTACCTGTAGATTGTTACCCCACTTTTTTGTAAACTCAACACTAAATCAAACATATTCCACTGCATTTCTTAACAGCATTCTACAGAATATATTTTGAGGTACTTATGTACTTCGCAATAAATTTCACGTCGAGTGAGGAGCTTCGGGAAGTATCATGACCTTTAGAAACGACGCACATATACCTGAGAGTAAAATGAACCATGCCCAATTCAGGTGTACATCCGTCCACTGACTGGTCAAAGATTATCTAATTTATCAAGAACTTTCACCAAAAGTAACTAAAAATTGGTCATGCACAAATGAAACTATTATCCCTGTGTTTACTTCACAGCATAGCGAAGCCATGAAAGGTATTTGGGTTAAAAAAAATCAGGAAAATGTGTTAAAGGATGCAGAGTGGAAATGTGAGTATGAGAGTGAACAGAATTAGTTGCAGAAAGATCAACCTTGAATGGTCTACCACTCCCACTCAACTAAACTCCAACTTTGATAATTATCACGTATGATACACACAGCATTCTCTATCTATACCAGAAACATCAACACGATGGTCTGAAGAACATAAATGCCCTCAGAAAACATACCAGTAACATTTTTGGACAAGTAAAAGAATTCCTTAGTATCATCTATGAGCAGTTCATCCACTTCACCTTAAATTTTGTATCTGCCTAATCATCTGCCTTGTCAAAATAAAAAAAACAAAGCTGCAAGCCACACAAAACAGAGCACTCAGAATGATCACTGGCTATGTGGCAGCCACAAACATTCAAGTCATACAAAATAAAAATACTTCCAATTCAACCTTACCTCAATATACTCAGCACTTTGTTGTTCTTTTTAGTTATTCAGAACAGCACTAGACCCTTCTCACCCAAATGACCCCATAACCATCCGCCAACCCTAAGGGAGATATAAAAAAGTATACTTCTACTTCACAGGCCAAAAACAAATACTCAAAAATCCTTCCTTTTCAAACAAATATGACATTGACAAAACATATGCACACCATACTGGCTCAACAGGCACTAATCAACCACTCTCTCCACCAGTTCTTAAACTCCACCCCACCAGACATGCACCCATCTGAAATACACTCTGGGAATATGAGTTATATATTTTCATCTGTTTTCTGGATACCACTCATCAGTCGGCCATTAACTAATCAAACGATCACAAAAACTCATGTTCAAAATGCTAATGCATAGTGAAAACATTGAATACTTACTCCTCAGTTGTCCTACACTAACTCCTCATACATATACATATTACTACACTTTTTGACCTGTGTCCTTCCTAACAGAAGAGAGAGAGAGAGAGAGAGAGAGAGAGAGAGAGAGAGAGAGAGAGAGAGAGAGAGAGAGAGAGAGAGAGAGAGAGTGTCAAATATCTTGCATAAGTAATCAAAAATGCTTTAAGTCATAATTGTAATATTAAATCTTTTAAAAAATACCATGAATGAAATAACATTCACCAACTCAAAAGTGCCCTCTTATCTGTTTCTCATTGGTTTGCTGTGGTAGTGAAATGGTTTCTACTGCTTCTTGAAGTTTTTGGGAATTTGGATTGATTTAGGTTCATTATATAGGTTTTCATATAAAGATCCTTGGAGCCACTAATTTGGCACAAGGCTATCATGGCAAAATGAGAGATGACAGCAGGGCAAAGTTTATAACTACCATTAAAGTTACTGCAAAAAAGTAGAATCAAAAGTTCTTACAAACCTTGAAGCCTGGGAAGGAGGTATGCTTTTGGGGAGGAACACCTATTTAGCCATCTTATTCCAAAACAGTCCACTCTCTATCTCTTCCTGTGAAGACTTGAACTCTTCCTATGTCTGTGTATTTGCAATAAATGCTCCACAACAGGATTTCCCACTTTTAATTCCTTATCACCTTTTAATTCTGATCAGTCATCCTTCACATAATACAAGTTTTTTTCTCAGCTCTTTGTTGATCAGTGGGCTTCCCAGGTTAATATCTTGACACCTCGGATCCTTAACAAACAATGGAAGGTCTTGCTCCACCTTCCCTAATTTGAGTTTCTTCATTTTCTCACAACATGCACAATGCAACCTGTTATATTATCTTTCTTATTGCTGTTCTACCAACTAAATCCTCACTATCTTCCTGTTCATTCACATGAACATTTGAATCATCCATACTTAAGGAGGGCAAAAGTATAGTTTTCAGATTTCCATTTCTAATCATGTTCTGCATCTTTCTTGTTCTTCTGAGTGCTTTGCTACATTTGAGATTAGGCAGCTTAGAAAATACACTATACATATAAAGTTAAAACTGCACAGAAACACTACTGATGACACCTACTCATCCTAACCAGGAACTAACGTAGAGGTAGGATCTTTTCTGCATTTCAAGGCCTTTTTTAGACGTGTAAACGACTAAAAGGGGAGGGAGCGGGTGGCTGGAAATCCTCCCCTCTCTTTTTTTTTTATTTTCCCAAAAGAAGGAACAGAGAAGGGGGTCAGGTGAGGATATTCCCTTTAAGGCCCAGTTCTCTGTTCTTAACGCTACCTCGCGAACACGGGAAATGGCAAAAAGTATGAAAAAAAAAAAGAAGACAGGGAGCTCATGAATTTGCAGATTTCAAATGACATGGTATCGATTAAGAAACCATGAAGTATCGAGTGAAATTTTGGGTTTAGTACATACAAAGTCTACATTTCTACAAACTTTTCCAACCTTAGTAAGGTAGCATCATGAGCAGAGGAAAGAGCCTTAAGAGGACGACCTCGCTTAGCTCCTTCCTCTGTTCCTTCTTTTGAAATAAAACAGTACAAGAGGGAAGGATTTCCAGTCCTAATGCTGCCACTCTGTCATTTTCTAAAACGTGGAGATACAGACAGCATTCTTTTTACCCAATACTGGTGCATATTGCAAAATATATTTTGGAATAAAAAGATAAACGAATGTGAGAATTTTACTGTTAACATAAATAAATTACATGAAACATTTTACAAATATACACTTATGTACAAATACAGGGACCATTAACCACAACACAACGAGGAAAGCACAGTTGAATATATACAAGATAGGCACTCCTGCCTCCACCCCCGAGAACACAATGTAGTAGAACAGCAAAACTATCAGCTTTCACATGTGAAGATAGTCAACAACATTAGTAACAACAGCATCATTACATTATTAACATTAGCACCACATGTTTCTTTCTAGGCACCTTTTAGCATATGTGATAATCACAGTGGCACCCTTCAATCACAATTTCAAGACATTTCATTAAATTTCCTGTTACCACTAAATCACACCTCTGGTCTGCTTTCAAGGTTACTTGATTTTATTCTTATTTGATACAGAGATCTAACTTATCAATTATCTTTTGAAGAGTCTTTTAACATCTGAATATTGATATGTTCAATATGAAACACTGTAATTACAAAGTTATCTCTGGGAAATTATAATTCGTAGATGAACTAAAATTACTGTCAGTTCAAAAGACTCTTCTGTTCTTCAGTACTGCCTTGTTCTATGAATGAAAGTTTCATGTTTCTTTGAGAAAAACATAATTGAAAGAACAGTCAGCATCTTACATTTCAGGCAATGACCAGAGTATTTATTTGAGATGAAAGTAAAAGTAATGAGAGTGTATAATGGAAACAGGATTCCTAACAAAAGTTCCCATATTTGATAGCTGAAGGCACACAGCTACAGCCTAATCAACAATATAGTAAGATGGACTGAGATTCAGAAAACTGCAACCACAGTAATTTGGTTTGAAATGCCATGACAAGCATTTTCTAATCCTAGTCATTACGTATGATCAACGCCAAGGAAAGTTAGATAGATGCTCAAACTTTATGTTTGACCATATAATCTAATAACCATTCATATAGCCGTTAAGACTGATGTAATTTTTTTTTCCTAATATGTCAACTTATCAATATATTCATACTTTTATAAAAAACAATTTCCATTCAGATTCACATGCAAAGGGAAATTTCTATTATAAATTCTCCTTACTATCACCAACAAACTGTGTACAAAATGTATGCTATTCATAAATGACATCTCAAGGGGCAATCCCATATCTATAATACAGAGTACAGTATCTATTTTCTCAAGTTACACAAAGCATTTGAAAAAGGCATGAAACCTTAAAAATTGGTCTGCTCTTTTTAAACAGGAAACATGTCTCCATGACCCATGAAATAAGGCCTACATAGGGTATATGACATTTCATATATGTGATGTAAACAATATATACACCTGGTGTGTGTGTGTGTGTGTATATATATATGTCAATGGACTGCACCAGGGCATTTGAAATATCCAAGGTAAACCATGGAAAGGTCCACGGGATCTGACTGTGGATAGAGAGCTATGGTTTCGGTTCATAACACATGACACCTCATGTATGGATGCAAGCAGATCTGACTTCCCTTTGTCTGTTTTCTGGTGCTACCTCACTGACATGGGGCAGTGATCAGGTGTGGGCAAAATGAAGAGAATGTATACGTTACCTCTTTTCTTGTCCTCCATGCATTTGTGCTGTTTCCTGTGAGGCTGGGTGGCACCGGGAATGGATGATGGTGTATGTGTTGTATATATATGTACATGTATGTGTATATATATGTATTTATATGTGAATTTGACTGGATGCGTTGTTCTTCGTCTGTTTTCTGGCACTACCTCTCTGCAGCTTCAATTATTTGCTACAATAAGTAGCAGAGTAAAGCTGGACCCCTTTAGAGTGAAACTTCATTGACAAGATTGTACTACATGGATAAAAATTAATTAAAAGTGACTTTTCACTCACACCGCAACAATGAGCAGGCAGTGTCTGCTAACACCTATGCTACCAGCCAACCTCCCCAGACATCATCTGCTGAACAGCACTACACACAAGGACCAATTGGAGCTTGCTGCATGAGCTATCCTCTGACCAATTTTCCATCCTCATAACATTCCATTTGGCCTACCAATCATCAGAAAGACTTAAACAAACTATACAAAAGATGACTGGCCAGCCTTCACACAGTACATAGAAATGAAAGCTGCCAAAATTCAATATAATGATTTCTCACCCCTAAATCACATAGTCTCACACTTCATCAACATCTCCAACCAAGCCAGCAAAAAGCACATACCACAAAGGCACAGAAAGAAATACAACCCAAAATTCTTCCTACAACTTTCAGATCTGATGAAGCGAAGAAACCTGCTCAGGCAAAACAATTCATCATCAACAGAAATCAGAGAATAAGTCCATACTCTAAATAACATTATCCCTATCCTAATCACTGAAAGACAAGCAGAAACTGACACTCCTTCCTTAACACAATGAACCATAAGACACACAGCAAACAAAATTCTGGCAAACAGTAAATAAGATCCACACTTATCATGCCAATCCAGCCCCCATTCATGAAGCACTCCTGACCCAATCCAATGCTACCCTTTCTCCTAAAGATAACACAAACATACTGATGAGTGAATACTAAAAAATTAGCTACAAATCAACATTACACTTAAACAGGGATATTATGAAAGTCCTACACAAAATCCATCCAGAAACAGCTTCCCACCAATCCTTTACTCCAACTGTTACGAGCAAAACAACTATAACCTTAAAGAACTCTCCTGTTACAGGCTCCAACAAAATAGTGAACTTTCACATACAACACTCTGGCCCATTTGCATTTCACATACAACACTCTGGCCCATTTGCATTTCACATACAACACTCTGGCCCATTTGCAATCCAAGCACTTTCAGATATTTTCGACCACTCCTGGCTACACAACAAAATCCCTAACATTCTGAAGGCATTCAACACTCTTCCCTGACTCATCCTAATGCAAAAGACAACACCACCTCCAAAACTAACAAAAAGTGGATGGCCATGCTATGGCCAAAACAGTCACATGGGCTTCATGCTTAAGCACTTAAACCCTACAGTGGAAGTCCCTAAAGAGCAGTTCTTTCTCCAATGTTCTTCAATCACCTGTGCTATGACATCCCATTACCTCAAGTTAACCTCAACATGAAGGTCCTTTCATATGCAGATGACCTCACAATCATACCATAACACTCTGACACCACCATACCAGCATCAAGCTGAACAAAAAGTCAGCATCTCCATGGAACTTTTCAATCACCCTTTTAACCCCAGATAAACATGAATCCAGCTAACACACTCCACTCACCTCGAATGGACTAAATATGAACAGTTCTATGCATCACATACAACACACAAATCACATTCACTCTTCAACCCAACATCAGTACAAAAGCATGATCCATACATAAACTGAAAATCCTAACTGGTCAATCAATACCACAGTCACCTCCTTTCTTACTAGATTCAACAAGAATACCATCCACTCCAGACACATTTTATCCTTTGTATGGCTTTCATCCCCTCTTTTCTCTTCACCAAATCACTATCTCGCTTTGCATACCACCCTGACTAAAACACTCCACATCTACTATCCCATTATCAAACACATTCAACATTCCTTCAAAATGCTCACTCCACTTCTCCTTCATCACTGCCTGTTACCATTTCTGTCCCCTTCAAAATACATACACACTAAAATAACTCGCAAACACTAAATGTCTGACTTACTAACTCAGTCTTAAGCTCCAATCCATTAAAAGTACACCCATCAGAAACCACATTCCCTAAACAAACACAAATCACAATCTCCCACCATTACTCTGGAAATCATTCATCTCTACAACATCACAAACTCCATTTCTACACATCCCAAGACCCTTCATACCCATAATGCAACTACCACAATAAAGACACTGAGTACTTACTATTCAATTACCCTACACTTTTAGTACATAAATGTACATACATCACAACACTTTATGACCTATGATCTCAACCATTCAATGGCCAGCTTTCCGAGTACTACAGGAGCCTCACTCACAACATCCTTGATCTGCCCCTGGTAATACGGTTTGTGAAAAGCCTGAATATTATTACCACCGTGTATGAGTTTTGTAATCATTCAAGCTATACTCAAGCTGTACCAAGTAAGCATGTGCTTAGTGCAATGGTTGAAATTAGTGTTCACAGTGAATGTTAAGGTTGTTATCTTTGGCAAGAACATGACTTTCATTGTCACAGGAAATTCTGAAGAAGTCTTCACTTTTCAAAACCACCATCAGGTGTGTCCAGCTTTTTTCCTATATGTTAAATTTGGACTTCTATAACAAATAACATTTATGCTGCATGCAGAATACATGAAAAAATTCATTTCTCTATGATACGTATCTGGGTGATGAGTATTTCACTAAGCAAACATTAGGTATGAGATTCTTTAACTTTTAAGAGTATATACTGCATAACCAGCCATAATCAATCATGTGCACCTACAGCAATTAATTCAATATTGCATGAATGAGGATTAGGTAAGTTCTACAAGCAAACAGAGACTATCAAAAGTGTGTTAATCTCTAATGATATCTAAGTTAAAGATCTTTCATACTTGATTATGGCACTTCAGTATTAAAAATAACGTGAGATCTAAATTCCATAATGACTTAATTATGCATTTTGTAAAGTTAGCATTGAATTGGAAGATAATCTTAAATCAAATGTTATGAGTCCAAGCCCATCTTTCACACAAGACAAATCACAGGAGCCTCTCAGACAATCACTACACTTTCTTTGTAACACAAAATTATCAAATATACATCTGAGTTCCGTAAAACTTTTAGTTCTATGACTTCATTATATATTGTATTACCATTAATTCCCTTCCTGTACCATTTACAAACTATTTACTGCAGTAGTTTCTGCAATATTTGTAATAAGGAAGATCATTTACAACATCCTGGCATTTAATGATGTTATTCACTCAAATGAATACAAAAGTATCTGGTTTTAATGGGTCATAAAACCCTTTTCTTCCAGCTGGTTAAAATCAACCATCTCCATCTAAATTCACGTATTACTCTAATCATCACAATAAATCAATCATAAAGCCTCGTCTCCGGGATAATATGGGCGGCTGTAGGGATTGTAGTTGTGGCCGTTAAGACCATTGTGACTGTTCCGACTGTTGGGAGGATTCAGAGGCTGAGCATCATCAGCAATTCTGGCATGGTGCTCAGGACGATGACGCTTGAAGTAACCACACTGTGGAGGAAGGGCCAACAGCTGGGCTTAATAAAAACATAAAGTGCAAAGTAAACAGAAAAAATGAAATTAAGCAAAACTCAAGTTGAATTGTAACAATTAATTAAAATCTAACTCAATAAAACTAACTATTAAAGTAAAACTGTGCTCTACCTCACAAGCCCAAAGCCTGTATAAAAAAAAGAAAAAAGAAGCAAACTTAAGTACCTCTGCAATACAAATAAGCATCACATTAACTGCAAACCAAAGGCTGTAAGATCTCCACACTTCTCACTCACATGCATCAGAAAACGTACTGTGAAATGAACAACAGAAGAGGATGTGATAGTTAAAGAATTAAGCAGAGGCACACTTTGGCCGGGTTCGCTTGAAGAAACCAAGCTGGAAGGAAGGGTAAGAGAATATCAGGTAAAAGAGTGGTATATATATATATTTATTTCTGCATTTTCTTATTTACTATCATGAATAATAAGCCCCTAATGTTTTCTTCATTGAGATTTTAATTTTCAGTATATAACTGTTTACCTTAACTTCTAAAAATGTTCTAGATATTTGAATACTTTGTAAAAAAAATCAGGAGTCAACTCTGTCAATATTACTAAATCTACAAATATGTATTTCAAGATACTAAACTGAGAAATACTCATCAATTTCTCTCACCATAAGTAAATCCCTGACAAGAAATGAAAATTTAATGAATAAATGATGTACAATATCACAAATGACAATAAGAGAACAGAGAATCCCAATCAACCCTGCTTTGTGTATTCTACAAGTCTATATATGAACTAAGAAAGAAAGTTTGTGTTTAACTGACCTTCCATAGGATGATGACGATGATTAGTAGGATGAGAATGCCAGCAAGTGCGGCTAAGATGATAACCCACCATGGTATTTGTGGTGCTTCATCCAAAGACTTGGCTGGTGACACTGGTGTCGTTACTTCAAAGGTTCGCAGCTGAACAGCAATGAAGATAGGAAAGATATAGCTGCTATTACAGTTTTTATATATTTGTGCTGCTACAGTAAGTATCAAACATCTATTGAAACAAAAATGCACAAAGAGGTCTTTCCAATTGCTATATAGCTTAACAAAGTAGAAAGACACTAAATGAAATTTTTTTAATATTCCATGGAATGATAATGATACTGGTATGAGGTGAACTTGAGAATTCTATTTTTCGTTCTAGTTTCTTATTCATGGATAAAGTTACCAATCATTCTCATTGCAACCTCACTAAAGCAGGGGGTAGCAGTGCTGTTTCCTGTGGGGCTGGGTAGCGCCAGGAATGGATGAAGGCAAGCAAGTATATGTACATGTGTATATGTCAGCGTATGTGTTTGTATATGTACATACATGTGTATATGTTGCTATGTATATATATATATATATATATATATATATATGTGCATGTATGGACGTTTATGTATATCTGTGTATATGAGTAGATGGGCCATTCTTCATCTGTTTCCTGGCACTACCTCGCTCATGTGGGAAACAGCAATCAAGTATAATATATATATATATATATATATATATATATATATATATATATATATATATATATTCTTTCTTTTAAACTATTTGCCATTCCCGCGTTAGCGAGGTAGCGTTAAGAACAGAGGACTGGGCCTTTTTTGGAATATCCTCACCTGGCCCCCTTTGTTCCTTCTTTTGGAAAATTAAAAAAAAAAAAAAAAAAAAAAAATGAGGGGGAGGATTTCCAGCCCCCCGCTCCCTCCCCTTTT